>NC_090256.1:74351430-74371647 GCF_037325665.1 Littorina saxatilis | reverse complement strand
CGACAAACAAAACAAGTCGCGTAAGGCGAAAATACAATATTTAGTCAAGTAGCTGTCGAACTCACAGAATGAAACTGAACGCAATGCAACGCAGCAAGACCGTATACTCGTGGTCCACCGCTCACGGCATAGGCAGTGAAATTGACAAGAAGAGCGGGGTAGTGGTTACGCTATGCTGCATAGCACGCTTTTCTGTACCTCTCTTCGTTTTAACTTTCTGAGCGTGTTTTTAATCCAAACATATCATATCTATATGTTTTTGGAATCAGGAACCGACAAGGAATAAGATGAAAGTGTTTTTAAAACGATTTCGAAAAAAAAATTTTGATAATAATTTTTATATATTTAATTTTCAGAGCTTGTTTTTAATCCGAATATAACATATTTATATGTTTTTGGAATCAGCAAATGATGGAGAATAAGATAAACGTAAATTTGGATCGTTTTATAAATTTTTATTTTTTTTTACAATTTTCAGATTTTTAATGACCAAAGTCATTAATTAATTTTTAAGCCACCACGCTGAAATGCAATACCGAACCCCGGGCTTCGTCGAAGATTACTTGACCAAAATTTGAACCAATTTGGTTGAAAAATGAGGGCGTGACAGTGCCGCCTCAACTTTCACGAAAAGCCGGATATGACGTCATCAAAGACATTTATCAAAAAAATGAAAAAAACGTTCGGGGATATCATACCCAGGAACTCTCATGTCAAATTTCATAAAGATCGGTCCAGTAGTTTAGTCTGAATCGCTCTACACACACACACACACACAGACACACATACACCATACCCTCGTTTCGATTCCCCCTCGATGTTAAAATATTTAGTCAAAACTTGACTAAATATAAAAACAACATGAAAAGACACATGTAGGTGACGATGCTGATCCCAATACCGATGCCGATGTCGATGATGATGATGATGATGATGATGATGATGATGATGATGATGATGATGATGATGATATATCTCTTTATTTCCCTCTCTTGGAGAGTTTGCTGCGTGATAGCCTCTAACCCTATTCATTGTATAACAACGTTAAATCATCATCGTCATCTCTCTCTCCCGTTCTCTCTCTCGCCCCCCTCTCTCTCTCTCTCTCTCTCTCTCTCTCTCTCTCTCTCTCTCTCTCTCTCTCTCTCTCTCTTACACACTTTCTCTTTCCTACTCTCTCTCTGTTTTGTTCTCCTTTCTCTGTCAGATTTGTTTTAAACAAACACGTAGGAAAGAAATCTGCAGAGCTGTTGCAATTGTGTCTTTTATCTCTATCTCTTTCTATGATTTTTTTTCCCGGTTTTTGACTGTGTGCCTATCTGTCTGTCTTCCTCTCTCTCGCAGGTTACTGTCTGTCCGTATGTCTGTCCGTCTGTTTGTCCGTCTCTCTCACTCTGTCTCTGTCTTTCTTTCTTATTTAATTACCCCAACTCTCACTCTCTCTCTCTCTACAATTACAAATACAATTTTTGTATTAAACATGCCCCTCTCCTCTTTATTGGTATAATGTACACAAACCCTTTTCGAATGAAGGGACTTACAAACCAACCACTACATGTATTTAGATGTGTGATGATCTTGGCAATGTCTTGCTTGTTTGATTGATTTTCTTTAAAATGTAATGTATGGATTAGAGCATGATGTTGAGAAAGTGCAAGCTGCACTATACCACTTAATTCACATCAATCAACTCGCAATTTACCTCAATGTAATGCATTTTGTGTACATATGTATAATGTGTTTTCACTTTAGTTATCTGTTAAAATGTAGAATTTTAGTTATCTATTTTCTAATTTGTATCTTGTATTTTTTATTTCATTTTTTTAGTTAGTCCCTCTTTAGGGCGAGGGCTGGATGTAAAAAAGCAGACCACTGCTTAATCTACTACCCTCGTTAAATAAAGAATTGTCATTGTCATTGTCATTGTCTCTCTCTCTCTCTCTCTCTCTCTCTCTCTCTCTCTCTCTCTCTCTCTATCTGTCCCTCCGGCAGCACACATTTTTCGCTCCAGCAATTTACTTGAACAAGTGAAGAAAATGCCTGTCGTTGGACTACCAACTGCTGTGGAAGCTACCTTGACAGGCCTGCCAGCTGACCACTATGTCAAGTACTGGAAAGTCACCGGAGAATGAGAAGGAGCCACAGTCACACTTCAACTGCTCAGCACACCAACAGGCCGCCATTTGCCGAGCTAGTCAACGCAACGTAAACAAAACCCCTTCGCAGCTCAGACGTGACAGACAATGATCCCAACAATTTAACAGCAAAGAGGTATGCGTTTCTTCTGTTGATACAGCTGATCGATCATCTGCGAAATCATGCCAGCACAACATCAGGCATAATTCACACAAACACGTACGACAAAGTTCCCGACGTTAGGCACAAACAGAAAATGAGACTACACGCCGGCGAACGCATTGACAGCGAGGCAAGCTGTGTTGTGAACATTGAAGCACGTGAATCACGGAGCCACATTCCATCCAAGCTGACGGAACCTGCCTTGCAGCAATCCGTTGACTCCACATGCGTGGCCACTGACAGTGACAAGGACAGATATTTTACGTCAGAGAGTGATACAGAGGAACCAGTGGAAAAGCAGTTGACTAAAGCTGAAAAGGATGCTTTGGAAAGGGAGTACAGTCTAGGGGAAGTAAAAGCACTTGCTTTAGAAATTACTACGAACCCCAGAACACGAAAGAAAGTGATTAGAATGGTGTACAATGCTTCATCCAAACAGCTGCTTGCAAAATCAGATGACTTCATGTTCACCTACGATTGTACCAAAGCTGAAACATTGTACTGGACGTTATTCAGGGACAAAGCAGACATGAGTTATGATGAATCAGAACGACTGGCATTTATTGAGGAGCCTGCGGATGTGCGACGAACACTGTACCTTATTGAGATAAATCATATCGCCAAGGATTTGCATGCACTGGTTACACTTCTCAGAGCCTACCTTCAGACTTGAACTTTGATCGCTGTTGTATTATATCACATTTACGTATCATTACATGCTGCTTCTCTTGCAAAACTCGTAAAGCACTACTACTATATTTTGCAGCTGATACTGGTAAAACGTTAATACTCTATGATTGTATTAAAACATTATTGTACATAATGCACTGGAAACATTTTCAAACATAATGTGGTTAACTTCTATTTCACCTCAATGAGCGAGGGCGGGATGAAAAAAAAAAGTAGTTTAGCATTTCCTATTCTGTTACAGTGTTAAGATAAAGATCAATTCAATTCAATTTAATTCAATTCAATTCAATACAATCATCTCTCCCTCATTCTCGTTCTCATAAATAGGACTCAAACCATACCGGCACGGTGGCCTAGTGGTAAGGCGTCCGCCCCGTGATCGGGAGGTCGTGGGTTCGAAACCCGGCCGGGTCATACCTAAGACTTTAAAATTGGCAATCTAGTGGCTGCTCCGCCTGGCGTCTGGCATTATGGGGTTAGTGCTAGGACTGGTTGGTCCGGTGTCAGAATAATGTGACTGGGTGAGACATGAAGCCTGTGCTGCGACTTCTGTCTTGTGTGTGGCGCACGTTATATGTCAAAGCAGCACCGCCCTGATATGGCCCTTCGTGGTCGGCTGGGCGTGAAGCAAACAAACAAACAAACAAGCACATTTCACTGCTGTACAGCATACATCGTCCCCAAATACCTGTGTCTGTGTGTCACCGACTTAGTTGCTCTGCAGAGTGTGTGTGTGTGTGTGTGTGTAATACTGCCTTGCTGCAGAGTTTGTGTTATACCGCTTTGCTCTGCTGAGTGTGTTTGTGTTAATTACGGTCTGTCTGTCTGTATATTCTTTTGTCTGTCCGTCTGTCACTCAAGGGTAAGGGGGTGTCCTTAACCTCTCCTTTGTTGTCTCGGTCTGTCTCTCTGTCTCTGTCTATCTGTCTATGTCGCTCTTTCTGACTCTCTCCCTCTCAGCGGAGATCAAAGCCAATGAAAAACACACATCTCTGAAGCAGTTTTAGCTTGTGCCTCCAAATGACTGCTGTACAACAACCAGACCCCATCTGACTGCTGTTTGGGAAACAGTCCCCAATTCACTGCTGTACACCATTTACGTATCATTACATGCTGTTTCTCTTTCGAAACTTGTAAAGCACTACTTCTATTTTGCAGCTGATACTGGTAAAATGTTAATACACTATGATTGTATTGAAACATTATTGTACATAAAGCACTGGAACATTTTCAAACATAATGTGGTTAACTTCTATTTCAACTCAATGGGCGAGGGCGGGATGGAAAAAAAAACATTTTAGCATTTCTTGTTCTGTTACAGTGTTAAGAGAAAGATAAATTCAATTCAATTTAATTCAATTCAATTTAATACAACTCTCTCTCCCTCATTCTCATTCTCATAAATCAGACTCAAACCATCCGTTGTCAGGGTCGTGAATGCTAGCTACTGACTGGATTGGAAATACTCTTATGTCGCCTAGCGCCATATGTAACTGATGAAACCATTCATAGCACAGCGCAGAGCTATCGGTTTTTGGACGTCCCCATTTCACTGCTATACAGCAAACATCGTCCCCAAATAACTGTGTCTGTGTGTCACCGACTTAGTTGCTCTGCAGAGTCTGTGTGTGTAATACTGCCTTGCTCTGCTGAGTTTGTGTGTTATACCGCTTTGCTCTGCTGAGTGTGTGTGTTTGTGTTAATTACGGTCTGTCTGTATATTCTTTTGTCTGTCCGTCTGTCACTCAAGGGTAAACCGGCACGATTAGCTTAGTGGTAAGGCGTCCGCCCCGTGATCGGGAGGTCGTGGGTTTGAACATCGGCCGGTGTCACGATTTCATCTTTCGCCTGTGTACATATTTCCCCCTCGATATTTACTCGAGACCGAAATGTTGTTTCCTGGTAAAATTAAGAAGAGAAATTATTTATGGACGAAAAGCATGTCAGTTTCTTGCATGTGAAAAAAATTGGTTGTGAAATTAAATAGATTTCACTCCCAAAATCGAATTCTTCGAAAACGTGTACCGAGTGGTTACGTCCCTTGAGTAAGAAGGGAAACATTTTAGGATGAATCAAATTTCTAAGTTAAATAAAATAATTGGTTGGACAAATTTGGCCCCATGAATGTAAGGTACACAAGGTCGCTCATCAGTACTATCGAAGGGTGTTTTTTTTGTTCAGTGTAGAGTTTATACTAGATCAACGAGGCCGAAAATCGAAATATCAACACGGCGAAAGATGAAAACGTCACACCGGGTCATACCTAAGACTTTAAAATTGGAAATCTAGTGGCTGATCCACATCCCATTTTGGTGCAATCCCATTTTGCCGCCGTCCCATTTTTTTCCCTATCCCATTTTCGCGACATTTCACAAGCCAAGCGTCATTTTATAAAATTTATAATTTTGGATGATTAATGAGATGAGGATGATTATAATGATGATGCTATGGATTTCCAATTTGGATTGATACTACGTGACAGGGCATTTTACTAACATGTCATAACAATAGCGCGACATCCCATTTTGACACCATATCCCATTTGGCCGCCATGCCGTTTCACCGTATTCCATTTATCCCCCATCCCATTGTCGCGACATTTCACAAGCCAAGCGTCATTTTACTACCGTGTCATAACAATAGCACGTCATCCCAAATTCCATTTTTGCCACAATCCAAAATGTCGCGAAATAGGGATGGCGGCGAAATGGGATGACGGCAAAACGGCATGGCGACAAAATGGAATGTGGCGCTAGTGGTTTGACACGGTGGTAAAATGACACATGGCCTATGAAATGTCGCAAAAATGGGATGGGGGCAAAATGGGATAACGGCGAAACGGGATTGCGCCAAAATGGGAAGTGGAGCTAATGGTACATGACATGGTGGTAAAATGACACTTGGCCTGTAAAATGTCGCAAAAATGGGATGGGGGCGAAATGGGCTAACGGCCAAACGGGATTGCGCCAAAATAGGATGTGGGGCTATTGGTACATGATATGGTGGTAAAATGACACTAGGCCTGAGAAATGTCGCCAAAATGGGATGGGGGCGAATTGGGATAACGGCGAAACAGGACTAATAGATCCCTTGACTTGGGGTAGTGCGACTCTGTCACTGCTAGCTTTCCACTCGGAGGAAGCGACCGGAATTTCCCAACGATGGGACATCCTAGTAATGAATTTTTTTTTTTTAATTCCTAAAATTAACAGAGTCGCGCTACCCCAAAAGTCAAGGAATTTCGTGTTTGTCCCTTGACTTTGGAGATGACAAGAAAATATCGGGCGCAAAAACGTGATTTGTAAAATTTTTCACAATATATGTCGCCTAGCGCCATGTATGTGATGAAACCATTCATATAGCTCTGCGGGAGCTCTGCACTTTTGGACGTCCCCATTTCACTGCTGTACAGCAAACATCGTCCCCAAATACCTGTTTGTTTCTAAAAAATCACGCTGGAGGTTGCATTTTATGTAATAACCTCCTGAAATGAGTTTTGACACTTTAGAATGGCATGTAAAATGACACATGGCCTATGAAATGTCGCAAAAATGGGATGGGGGCAAAATGGGATAACGGCCAAACGGGATTGCGCCAAAATGGGACGTGGAGCTAATGGTACATGACATGGTGGTAAAATGACACTTGGCCTGTAAAATGTCGCAAAAATGGGATGGGGGCGAAATGGGCTAACGGCCAAACGGGATTGCGCCAAAATGGGACGTGGAGCTAATGGTACATGACATGGTGGTAAAATGACACTTGGCCTGTAAAATGTCGCCAAAATGGGATGGGGCGAAATGGGTTAACGGCGAAACGGGATTGCGCCAAAATGGGATGTGGAGCTAATGGTACATGATATGGTGGTAAAATGACACTTGGCCTGAGAAATGTCGCCAAAATGGTATGGGGGCGAATTGGGATAACGGCGAAACAGGACTAATAGATCCCTTGACTTGGGGTAGTGCGACTCTGTCACTGCTAGCTTTCCACTCGGAGGAAGCGACCGGAATTTCCCAACGATGGGGCATCCTAGTAATGAATTTTTTTTTTTTTTTAATTCTTAAAATTAACAGAGTCGCGCTACCCCAAAAGTCAAGGAATTTCGTGTTTGTCCCTTGACTTTGGAGATGACAAGAAAATATCGGGCGCAAAAACGTGATTTGTAAAATTTTTCACAACATATGTCGCCTAGCGCCATGTATGTGATGAAACCATTCATATAGCTCTGCGGGAGCTCTGCACTTTTGGACGTCCCCATTTCACTGCTGTACAGCAAACATCGTCCCCAAATACCTGTTTGTTTCTAAAAAATCACGCTGGAGGTTGCATTTTATGTAATAACCTCCTGAAATGAGTTTTGACACTTTAGAATGGCATGTAAAATGACACATAACCTATGAAATGTCGCAAAAATGGGATGGGGGCAAAATGGGATAACGGCCAAACGGGATTGCGTCAAAATGGGACGTGGAGCTAATGGTACATGACATGGTGGTAAAATGACACTTGGCCTGTAAAATGTCGCAAAAATGGGATGGGGGCGAAATGGGCTAACGGCGAAACGGGATTGCGCCAAAATGGGATGTGGAGCTAATGGTACATGATATGGTGGTAAAATGACACTTGGCCTGAGAAATGTCGCCAAAATGGGATGGGGGCGAATTGGGATAACGGCGAAACAGGACTAATAGATCCCTTGACTTGGGGTAGTGCGACTCTGTCACTGCTAGCTTTCCACTCGGAGGAAGCGACCGGAATTTCCCAACGATGGGACATCCTAGTAATGAATTTTTTTTTTTTTTAATTCTTAAAATTAACAGAGTCGCGCTACCCCAAAAGTCAAGGAATTTCGTGTTTGTCCCTTGACTTTGGAGATGACAAGAAAATATCGGGCGCAAAAACGTGATTTGTAAAATTTTTCACAACATATGTCGCCTAGCGCCATGTATGTGATGAAACCATTCATATAGCTCTGCGGGAGCTCTGCACTTTTGGACGTCCCCATTTCACTGCTGTACAGCAAACATCGTCCCCAAATACCTGTTTGTTTCTAAAAAATCACGCTGGAGGTTGCATTTTATGTAATAACCTCCTGAAATGAGTTTTGACACTTTAGAATGGCATTTAACGCTCATTGAAGTTTTAACAAACTTTCTAACACCTAAAACATTCATAGCACCGATAACGTAATTCTAGCTCTGCACTTTGTGTACACATACGTCCCCATTTCACTGCTGTACAGCAAACATCGTCCCCAAATGTCTGTTTTTCTAAAAATCACGCTGGAGGTTGCATTTTATGTAATAACCTCCTGAAATGAGTTTTCACACTTTAAAATGGCATTTAACGCTCATTGAAGTTTTAAGAAACTTTCTAACACTTAAAACAAAAGAGACCCCAAATGCCTGTGTTTTGAGCAAGATGGCATTTTGATACACAGCCGACCCCAAATGACTGTAAAACCACCTATGTGTGTGTGTGTGTGTGTGTGTGTGAATAGAATAGAATAGAATAGAATAGAATAGAATAGAATAGAATAATGTTTATTGTCATGAACCAGTAAAGTTATTGACACAACAAACAACAAATAATGCATTATACAATGCTAAAACAATCCGTAACAAATTTGTGTGTGTGTGTGTAGAGCGATTCAGACTAAACTACTGGACCGATCTTTATGAAATTTTACATGAGAGTTCCTGGGTATGAAATCCCCCGATGTTTTTTTTTCTTCATTTTTTCGATAAATGTCTTTAATGACGTCATATCCGGCTTTTTGTATAAGTTGAGGCGGCACTGTCACACCTTCATTTTTCAATCAAATTGATTGAAATTTTGGCCAAGCAATCTTCGACGAAGGCCGGACTTCGGTATTGTATTTCAGCATGGAGGCTTAAAGATTAATTGATGACTTTGGTCATTAAAAATCTGAAAATTGTAATTAAAATTATTTTTTTATAAAACGATCCAAAATTACTTTTATTTTATTCTTCATCATGTTCTGATTCCAAAAACATATAAAAATGTTATATTCGGATTAAAAACAAGCTCTGAAAATTAAAAATATAAAAATTATGATTAAAATTAAATTTCAGAAATCGTTTTAAAAACAATTTCATCCTATTCCTTGTCGGTTCCTGATTCCAAAAACATATAGATATGATATGTTTGAATTAAAAACACGCTCAGAAAGTTATAAACGAAGAGAGGTACAGTAAAGCGTGCTATGCAGCACAGCACAACCGCTACCGCGCTGAACAGGCTCGTCACTTTCACTGCCTTTTGCACTAGCGGCGGACTACGGTCATTGTGAAAAAATGCAGTGCGTTCAGTTTCATTCTGTGAGCTCCACAGCTTGACTAAATGTAGTAATTTCGCCTTACGCGACTTGTTTTTATTTTGGTTCCGAAGTTGTGACACTCTGCGGCATGGGTTTCAATCGGCAAATATCTTGTAGCCTACAAGATCTTTGCTTCAATACCGATGAACCACTTTGGTCTTGACAAAAATAACACCTGAATCTACAACGACAGAAGTACTGAAATAAACGAAAGCTCGTTTTCATAGATGCGTTCACAGAAAAGATATGCGTGAAACATCTTCAGTCCATGTTGTTTTGGCGGGGAGAAGTGTTCAAGTATTGAGCTACATGTGTATTGGAGGACCACGCTTCTGTAGAAAGGTAATAGATTGAGAAGAGCGTTGCGAATGTTCAGGTCACTGCAAGCTACACACACACACACACACACACACACGTATCATGGCATGGATTTGGAATCTGAACATTGAAATACAGAGAACAGGACGACTAGTAGCAAGTGTGTGTACATACACATGTGTGTGTGTGTGTGTGTGTGTGTGTGTGTGTGTGTGTGTGTGTGTGTGTGTGTGTGTGTGTGTGTGTGTGTGTGTGTGTGTGTGTGTGTGTGTGTGTGTGTGTGTGTGTGTATGTGTGTGTGTGTGGACACGAAGACAGAAATTTAAAAAAAAGAATGCGTGAAATTCGTCTTTAAAAGTCCCCTTTATGCTCTTTAACAAGCACAAGTATTTATGTCAAGTTTACATTTGCGATCACACTTCTGGAGAAAGTTTGGTATAAACTACTGCATGTTAGCGTAGCCTGGAATATCTTTGCTGCAACTCCTCATCCAAAGAAGAGGGCAGAGAGCGGTCAGAGACTCCAGTGCAAGCCACCCTGCTGTGCCTGAGGATGCCATCTTTGATGCCATGGACCGGGTGGAGCCAGGCACGTAGACGTCTAATGGAATGACCACGGAGGCTGTCAATCACAGGCCAACTGACCATCACTTTGCCCTGTTAGAGTTCGTGCAACACACACACACACACACACGTACACACACACGTACACACACACGTACACACACACACACACACACACACACACACACACACACACACACACACACACACACAATCAATATAAATCTGTTGCCCTTTCAACAGCGTTGGGAGAGCACGTGGGGTAAGTTTGGTGGGGTAGGTATTATATATCATAAAATATACTTTCACAATCATGCCGGTTGTATCAATAATCTTATGCTACTCTTCTTCATTAGACTAAATGCATGGGAATCACTAAAATAAAGTTTGGTATACATAACTTCACGTCAGTTTATCCCCACCAAATTAGCAGAGCGGGAATATTGTACAGGGAGAAAAAGAGAGCGGGACCCTCCCCCCTCCCCTTCTAATAAACCCATTGTAAGCCTATCAGTAAGAGATCCATAGCTAGCCAGTGTCTCAAAACAATTTAAAAATTTTAGTAATAAATTTTCATTTGATTAATATACTTACCCAACTCACATATAGCAATTAACCCTAGTTCAGTGCTTAGCAACGCTGTATACGTCCCCTTGGTAACAAGGGAAGCAACTCTAAAAAAGAGTGACCTATCCCATAATGCCAGACTAACTTCCTGTCTGACTTCCGTTTGCCGCCATTTGCATCATTCCGAAACTCAGCCCAACTCACTACTTTTTTAGACCCAACCACACCCACAGCGGGGAGGAGGGAGGGAATAAACGATGTGAGTTGGGTAAGTATATTAATCAAATGAAAATTTATTACTAAAATTTTTAATTAAATTACATATCTTACCCAACTCACATATAGCAGATTGCTACTATAGGAGGAGGGTACTTACCACATTAATGATGAAGAACTTGCCCTGCTGCTACCAACGAAGGCAAAGCAGAAGAGCCATCCTGGCGCAGTCCAGCCACATCCCGGAGATAAAAATTTATGAAAATATCCTCCGAGCGCCAGTAAGCTGCTTCGAGGACCTCTGAAAGGCGACCCGAACGCAGCACAGCCAAAGAAGAGGCCCAGGCTCTAGCTTCATGGGCTCTCGCCGCTGTCAAGGGCAACACTGCCCTGGTATCCCCCGACTGCTTTTGCCACCAGGCGTAAGCATGACGTATCGTCGTGGAGACCCACTTCGCCAAGGTTACTTTTGCTATGTCTTTACCTCGGACTGTGTTGAGGGAAATAAACAGTAACTTTTGCGTTTCCGAGCGAATAGACAAAGTCCTAGCCAAGTAGCTGCTGAGTGCCCTAACCGGACAGTTACATATATCAGGATCTCCAGGAGCAAGAACATTACTCAAGGGGGGAATGCGAATAACCGGCGACGATTGCCCCGGCTTTTGGTTCTTAGCTAAAAACCCAGGAATGAATTTAAGTGAATAAGATCCATCTCTCTCTAAAGAAATATCCTTCGCAAGGCCCGACAGAGCATGAACCTCACTGCCGCGCCTTGCCGAAGCAAGCAAAACCAACAGCAAAGTCTTTTTAGTCACATTAGCTAAACTAGCCGACTGAAAAGGCTCAAAAACATCAGAGGCTAGAAACCTCAAAACTAAAAACAGATCCCAAGCCGGGAGCTGCGCTTTACAATGAGCTGACTCAAGGGAGGCACCCTTGATGACGCTCGCTATAACACCATCTAAACTGATCTTGTGCCCGATCTGTCTCAGTGTTGACGATATAGCCGATCGTCTCACACGCAACGAGGACGGAGAAGCCCCCTGCCCAGCCAACCAGGACAAATGGTTCGCCACTTGCATAGATCTAGGAGCTAAAGGATCAACTCCCTTCTCCGTACACCACTTCAGCCATGCCGCCCAATGTGAGGAGTAAACAGAATTTGTAGACTCCCTGTGCGCTTGTTGCACTAACTTCAAGGTTGAGTCGGAAGCCCCTGCCCGACGCAAAGAGACTCGCACAATATCCAACCGTGAAGCTGTAGAGCTTGAGGGTCTAGATGCTGAATGCCTGACCGTGGCTGTACTAGTTCGCCTCTTCTTACTGCTAGCGGAATGGGAGGCCGAACCGCCAGACGTACCAGATCTGGGTACCAATGTTGACTTGGCCAGAGAGGGGCCACCAGGACAAGAGCTGGCCTTTCCAAGTCTACTTTTCGCATTACCTTGCCCAGCAGGCAGAAAGGGGGAAAGGCGTACGCCATCAGATTCGACCAATCCAGGCTTAAGGCGTCTACCGCCCATGCCTGAGGATCCGGAAACGGAGAGACAAACAACGGGAGTCTCGATGAGAACCTCGTTGCAAACAGATCTATCGGAGGTTTGATCACGTGCGCCCACAGGCGATCCAGAGACTGGTGGGCCAGAGTCCATTCGGACTGCACCACCTTGTCTCCCCTGCTTAAGGAGTCTGCTAGAACATTCAGCGAGCCCCTCAGGTACCTCGCTGACAAGTGGATGCGATGTGTGTCGCACCAAACCAGCAACTGACATGCCCTGACGGACAACCTCTGCGAGTGAGTCCCGCCCTGCCGGTTTAAGTACGCAGCCACCGTCATATTGTCCGTATGAACCTTGACATGACTGTCCGTCAGCAGAGGAAGAAAAGCCTGAAGCCCCAGGGCAACAGCCTCCAATTCCAGAACATTTATGTGACTCGCAACCTGTTCGTCGTCCCAGAGACCTGAAGCTGTCCGATCTGCCAGATGAGCGCCCCAGCCCACCTGAGAAGCGTCCGTTACCAGATCGTGTGCCGGAACCGGAGGAACTATGGGGACACCCTGCGACACCCAGGGAAGAAGCCATACCTCCGTGGAAAGAATGAACCACTCCCCCAACTCTATTTGGACATTCCAGTCCTGAGTTGTCTGATTCCATCGAGACCCCAAATCTGCCTGAAGAGGCCTCTTGTGCACTCTGCCCAGAGGCACCAGCGGAGCCATAGATTCCATCTGACCCAACAGGGAATGCAATTCCCGAGCCGAGGCCTGCTTCTTTCCGTAAAGTTCCCGAATCAACGCCCGAAGCTTGTCTATTCGCTTCTGAGAAGGGCGTACCAACCAAGCCACCGTATCGAACTCCATGCCTAGATACGTAAAGTTCTGGGACGGTTCCAGCTCTGATTTCCCCAGATTGACTGTGAACCCGAGACGACAAGCCAGACTGAGCACTCTCTGTGTATGAGCTCTGCACCCGCTCTGATCCTGATGTACGATCAACCAGTCGTCTAGATAAGCTCTCAGCCGAACGCCCTCTTGTCTCACAAGGGCGCAAAGCTGACGCACGACCATCGTAAAGATCCAGGGGGAGAGTGAAAGGCCGAAAGGCAGTGCCCGAAACTGAAACACCTTCTCCCCCCAGCAAAACCGCAGCCAATTCCTGTCTACTGGCCTCATGAGAACATGAAAATAGGCGTCTGTCAAATCGATTGACGTGACCCAGTCCCCCGGCCTCAACGCCTCTCTTACTGTGGCAGGAGTCTCCATCGAGAACCTTACAACCCGAAGAAACTTGTTTAACGTTGAAAGGTCCAGAACAGGCCTCCAAGCCCCCGATGCCTTGGGGACAACAAACAACCTGCCGTAAAACCCTGGAGATTCCTGATCGACCACCTCCTCTATAGCCTCCTTGCACAAGAGGGAGGTCACTTCCCCCTGAACGGCCTGCCAAGCCTTCGGATCCCGCGGGCCCCGAAAAAGAGGAGGTACCCTGGACAAAGGAGCCTTCTCCTCTGCCCAGAGCAGCCGGAATCCCGAACCTATTATCCCCAAAATCCACTGGCTGGACACCAAGCGAGTCCAGGCAGCGAAGGCCCTGGAGGGGCCGCCCGCCACCACAAAGGTGGGGGCTACCGGGACAACATGTTCGGGAGGACATCATTGGGGGTGAGGCTTACGCCCCGACCCCCGAGAACCACCAAAGGAACCCCTCTTCTGGTAAGGCGCTCCGCGCCCCCTACCCCGAGAGGAAGAACTTTGACTCTGTGCCTTGCCTCCCCCAAAAGAGGAAGACTGAGGCTTGCCCTGAGTCTGAGGCTGTTTCTGTGGCTTTTGGAAACCCTGATGGGCAATCCTTGCGATAGCCAAGTCTCTAGCGTCTTGTGTCTCCTTCTGGAGAGCCTCAAGAGACTCACTGCCCAAAAGAGCACGGAGAAGCTCAAACGGAGAAGACTTCAGACTATCAATAGTCCCTTTGCCTCTGATCTTCGACCCTGCGAGAAACGCAGATCTGCGAGAATGCACCGCATGCGTGTACAGCTTGGCAGATAAACCCATCTGTTCTTGAGAAACTCTCGCCAGAGTCGCCAAAAGAACCGTCACATCTTCAGATGACGCGTCAAACCTAAACTCAAACGGGTCGAGAGACGACGCGATCGACCGCGATAAAGATCTCTGAAGGGACTCTGAAACAGAGGCCAACTCCAAAAGAGATCTACCCGTCTCCTCCAAAGCAACCAAGGCGGCCTCAGTATAGGGGACAGCTCTGTCCCTACTGTAGCCGTCCTCTCTAAGGGAAGCCAGATCCGGCGTGATCGGAAGGGAAGCCCCCGGAAGAGAAAAAGTCTCCACCAAATTGACCTGCGGTGGACTCAACTTGAAGTTGCGAAACCCCGCAGACCTAAACAAAAGTTGACCAGGCTGAGCCAACCATGGCTTAGCTGAATCAGGAGCATCCCCATGTTGTACCAACAACGGTACTGAAGGAGCCTGAGACATAGACTGAGAAGACTTCTTCAAAACCTTGGCCATATGAAAAGCCACTGACGGCGATTCAAGGAACCGAAAGTCACGCTTCTTCTCCCTCACACCACGGAAGTCTTCAAACGCTGAAGGAGGTGGTACCTCATGAGACTTAGGCTGAACCACCCCTTCCTTGAAGTACCTCGAGGCCGTTTCCGCAGCCAGAGCCACTGCATTAGCCAGCTTAAAGGGCAGTTTGACCTCCAAGCTCTCCGCCACTGCGGACGCACCATCATCAGGACAGTCCTCCTGCACCTCCGTGCAATCGGGAAACCGGTCCCCCCCCTGACTGTCATAGTCAAGTAAGGAGCCGGCACGACTGTCCCCTTCCTGCCCCCCGGGCGGAAGCGAAAGCTGTACATTCTGACCATAGACTTGGGACATGGCTGACTGTACTAACACTTCCGTTCGCTCACCAAGGTTCGTACCCCGCACTGACCGACCGCCATGGCGGAATTGGCCAGCACAGGTATCGGAACTTTCACCCATATAGCCAACGGCAGGGGTTACTTCCTCTTGGCAACGCGCTGCACTTTCACCGGAGAACCCAGTTACTAATGCAGCAGACATACCTTCAGAACGACGTGCCACACCAGACGACGGAACGCTCGCCGGAACCGTAAGACCACCATCCATATCCTGCATCGCATGCACGTCAGCTCGAGTAACCGTAGCCGTAGGCGAAGGAAGCACCCTAGCCAGAGAGGCCACCCCAGCCACGCCCCCCGGCAGGGCACGCAGCTCCGCTTTCGTCGACGCTACTTCTTCAGCCAAAGACGAAATCTGTGAACTAAGGGAGAGAAGCAAAGTGGCCACGTCCGCAGACGCAAGCCCGAGATTCACAGCAACAGGAGCCACTTTAACCGGCTTATCAACATGAACAATCTTATCTGCCGGTTTTCCGGGCAAAATGGAAGCAGAGGGCATGTCAACAACATTTTCACCGTTTTTATTCGATAAAGATTCTAACACCGGAACGACAGACTGTCCCGTCTGTTTAGCTTTACGAGGCGTTTCTCTAGGTGGGGTAGACTCAGCAGCTACCGGCTTAGAAGACTGCCTCTTCTTGACGCTATCCGCCATGGCCAAAACAACTCACGAAAAAATTTTTGAAGAAAAATTTCACAAGTCAACAAGGCCACAAAACGCCCACAAAATCAACGAAAAATCAAAACGATCTCACCTCACATAGTCGCGAAGACAAGACAACAAGAAGAAACCAAGGAGAAAGACCCCAGTCCGGAGACCAAGTATCAAGGCTGAAGAAATCAGCCGGAGCATACAGCACTGCGACCAGCTAGCTGACCGCTGGGTTTTGGAATGATGCAAATGGCGGCAAACGGAAGTCAGACAGGAAGTTAGTCTGGCATTATGGGATAGGTCACTCTTTTTTAGAGTTGCTTCCCTTGTTACCAAGGGGACGTATACAGCGTTGCTAAGCACTGAACTAGGGTTAATTGCTATATGTGAGTTGGGTAAGATATGTAATTTAATTGGTGGATTTAACTGATCTTCAGATTCAAACTGACTGTCCGTTGCAAGTGGAAGTAAATAAAATCATGTTGAAGTGAACAAGGTGTCAGTCGCAGATATTATCCCCAAGGTATATATACTGTTTTTTCTGTATTCGCTTAGAATCCATGAAACAAACTGGGAATAAGGTTAATGGCAAAGGCCGATCCGTGCCGCACACTGCGCCATCGGGGGCAGATTGTCGGGTAGTGTCACCAACTCATGAGCAGCCTGGGACAGGTAACGTAAAAAAGACGAGTACTGTCCCTTAGATCAATAATATCCACGATGGACCAATCTTTACTCCGTGCAAACCTTTCTGTGTGTCGTGCTTTGTCGTCGTTCAAAAGAGAGAGAAATAACTATTCTAGCCTATGGATACATTTCTACAATGTTGAATCGAAAGATCGCTACGAAACGGGTAATTACGCAGGTTTCAATATTCATCGCAATCATGCTAAACAATTTCAGAAGCATAATTTCCGGCAGTGGAGGGGAGCGGGTGGCGGGTGGCAGGAGGAGGTCGCATGGGTGAGGAGATGGGGATAGAGAAAAGGGCAAAGGGGTAAAGGGGTGTACATTTCCAAATCTCCAAAAGTGAAAGCCAATCAAAGATCGAAGAGGATGGGTGCGATCAACAAACTTTAGTCTAACCAAACACCTTTCACCACCGTAAGGGAAAGCTCTTTGCCTTTGCTTCTTGAACTCGCCAAATTAGTAATCAAGCAGGCGTCAGATAGAGCAATTACCATGCAGACAACACACAGGTACTTCCAGTAACTTCCCTGCCACCATTCTCTTTGAGCCCAGACACTACAGAGCGTGGGACACACTGACGTTGTTTGTTATAGGGACGGGAAGGGAATACATCAAAACCACTAAACTGCCTTTGATCGGAACAATCCGCTCTTTCTACACTACGAGAAGAAGGGCGGGGGAAATTAATTAAACAATAAATCGACGGTAAAACCACGGCAGTCACCACCACAACTGGTTTCATTCCTTCCGTAAACAGGAAGTCATGCAACAGGTGGGTGGAACGTTTGAAGAAAAGCGCGGTTGTGTGCTGTGAACCAGCACTGTTCGCGCTATTTACTGTAGGTTGCTGCGGAGTAAGTGAACAGTTCTGAGTGGGTGAAGACTCAAGAAAGCGAAGTGACCTGACCCAGTTTTTAATACCGCACATAAACTTTTTATTCTTCCAGCCCGGCTTTGAAGTAAAAGTGGTACAACCCCCATCCCCCCACCCCCCCCCCCCCCCCCACACACACACACACACACCCCCGTTCAGCCCCAACTTTTGCTATAGCTACAGCTACCGTCCTTGTAAACTTCATTTCACAAAATCATTCCTTTGTAACCAAGGCAAAGAAAGGGCTAAGAAAAACTAATTCACAAAAAGGTACAAAAATAGCATACCTCAACTTCTTAATACGAATACAGACGGGCGCTGTGGCGGGGTGGTAAGACGTCGGCCTCTTAATCGGAAGGTCGAGGATTCGAATCCCGCGGCCGCCTTGGTGGGTTAAGTGTGGAGATTTTTCCGATCTCCCAGGTCAACTTATGTGCAGACCTGCTAGTGGCTTATCCCCCTTCGTGTGTACACGCAAGCACAAGACCAAGTGCGCACGGAAAAGATCCTGTAATCCATGTCAGAGTTCGGTGGGTTATAGAAACACAGCATGCTTCCTCCGAAAGCGGCGTATGGCTGCCTAAATGGCGGGGTAAAAACGGTCATACACGTAAAAATTCCACTCGTGCAAAAACACGAGTGTACGTGGGAGTTTCAGCCCACGAACGAAGAAGAAGAAGAATACGAATACAAAAAGAAAATCTTCAGCTGAGAACCACATATCCTTGATTACTACTTTTACTAATGAAAGATCAACACAAAAGGCACATTTTACATCTGTGTGCGTGTGTTTGTGTGTGTGTGCGCGTATATATATATATATGTGTGTGTGCGCGCGCGAGTGTGTGTGTGAGCGTATATATGTGTGTGTTTGTGCGTGCACGCTGCATGTTTATACACGATCAAATAATTTTGGTTTCAGGGTAGAGGACTTCCGACGAGGGTTTCTGTCAAGGATCTGCAGTGAAGGAGGATGCCGAAGAGAGTGGGGGGTGGGGGGAGTGGGCCACAGTGTACGAGCACGTAAAATAAGGAAAACGGTCAGGTCGCGCTGTGTTAAACAATACTCAGACCTCGACAACCACAACAACGCTCTTCTTCGTCGGCACTCAGGATGTCAACATTGCACCTTTGACACGCCCTACTTTCACACAGTACACGTTGCGTTCTTTTTTTCTCTCTTGTAAATCATGCATTCACTATAATTACGGGAAAAAACCCATCACGTGACATTGACACGACCAAGCCGATGTCGCTGCTCCTCCGAATCCAACCCTAAATAAAAGTTTTTATTTCCTCCTTCAACAACGAAGCCAACAACCCCCCCCCCCCCCCTCCCCACCCAATTGCGGTTAGAATCACAATGTATACATTTTAATGGAATCAACATTTTCATGAAATATAGCGGGATATGTTAGCCCTCAGTGCAGTTAAAAGGCCGGATAGTCACCTGTCACGCGACGTGCACCTAGATTCATTTCAAATGGTTTGCCACTTGTATCGGGATTCACAGTTCAAAATGTCAAGATCATTTTCATCAAATAGTATATGACTTGATGCCTTTCGTATTGGAAAACTGCAGCTATGGTATTGTCCATAATTGGTTGATGTGTTGTTGTAAGTTTATTGTTACGTTATATATTGCTAGAACTAGAATGAATACCCGCTTCGCCGGGTAGCCGGCTTCGCCGGGAAGAAGTACTTAGAGCCGTACGCCGGCTTCGCCGGGTCCGAACAATGGACCCGCCAAGCTTAGGTCCCTCCCAGATTCGTGGAATGGGAACAGCACGAAAATGATTCAGTGGCCATAATGCCATTCCTGACCATATCGAGTCCCATCCTTGTCGACGAATGTAACCGTGTTAATCACCTTTGGAGGCGAACTCCACTCAAACAGGACTGAGCAGAACTCAGAACTCAGAACTCAGAACTCTCGCAAGTTATGGCTTCTCAAAGGAAGGCCAGTACATAAATTTACACAAAAGCCGCCAGACCACATCACAAACAGAACTGAACAATGCACAGGTGTTGCTCACATAGAGACACACACACACACACACACACACACACACAAAAACACAGAGAAGCCGTATCTATAGAGAGATAGATGACAGTGTATTTTTCGCGTGGCTATAAATTGATTCGACCTTTGCACTTTTACAGTGAGGATAATTTACGGGTCCAATTTACGTTCTGGACACTGCGTTGACCTTCTAAAAATAGTAACAGTAACAGAACGCCGGGAATATCCGAAGACGCTCCACTCACACTATAGTGCACCATACGAAGGAAGGGAGGTAAACGCTGAAAACCTGGAGAATATGAGAAGATAAGGAAGAGTTACTTATAATGGTGAAATGAACACAAAAACCAAAATCGATTCAGCGCTGCGCGCTGAGAGCACGTGTTGAAATATCTCATCGATGATATTGTGTCCGGGGTGTAGCTGAATACGGTGTCCAAATTTGAAAAAGATCCACCGAGAACTTTGGCTTTGGCGTGTCGGTATGGGGGCCCGGGTAGCTGAGGTGGAACCAAAATAGCTGAGGTGGAACCAAAT
>NC_090256.1:74308040-74351230 GCF_037325665.1 Littorina saxatilis | reverse complement strand
GGGGTACATGTAGAGTTTATCAACAGAGAGTTTGACAAAACACAGTGTTAAAATCGGGGTCAATGTAGAGTTTATCAACAGAGAGTTTGACAAAACACAGTGTTAAAATGGGGGTACATGTAGAGTTTATCAACAGAGAGTTTGACAAAACACAGTGTTAAAATGGGGGTACATGTAGAGTTTATCAACAGAGAGTTTGACAAAACACAGTGTTAAAATGGGGGTCAATGTAGAGTTTATCAACAGAGAGTTTGACAAAACACAGTCTAAACAAGTCGCGTAAGGCGAAATTACTACATTTAGTCAAGCTGTGGAACTCACAGAATGAAACTGAACGCACTGCATTTTTTCACAATGACCGTAGTCCGCCGCTAGTGCAAAAGGCAGTGAAAGTGACGAGCCTGTTTAGCGCGGTAGCGGTTGCGCTGGGCTGCATAGCACGCTTTACTGTACCTCTCTTCGTTTTAACTTTCTGAGCGTGTTTTTAATCCAAATATATCATATCTATATGTTTTTGGAATCAGGAACCGACAAGGAATAAGATGAAATTGTTTTTAAAACGATTTCGGAAATTTAATTTTAATCATAATTTTTATATTTTTAATTTTCAGAGCTTGTTTTTAATCCGAATATAACATATTTATATGTTTTTGGAATCAGAACATGATGAAGAATAAAATAAAAGTAATTTTGGATCGTTTTATAAAAAAAATAATTGTAATTACAATTTTCAGATTTTTAATGACCATAGTCATTAATTACTTTCTTTATTTCTTTATTTGCTGTTTAACGTCGTTTTCAACCACGAAGGTTATATCGCGACGGGGAAAGGGGGGAGATGGGATAGAGCCACTTGTTAATTGTTTCTTGTTCACAAAAGCACTAATCAAAAAATTGCTCCAGGGTCTTGCAACGTAGTACAATTATGAGAGAATGCAAGTTTCCAGTACAAAGGACTTAACATTTCTTACATACTGCTTGACTAAATTCTTTACAAACATTGACTATATTCTATACAAGAAACACTTAACAAGGGTAAAAGGAGAAACAGAATCCGTTAGTCGCCTCTTACGATAGTCATTAATTAATTTTTAAGCCTCCATGCTGAAATGCAATACCGAAGTCCGGCCTTCGTCGAAGATTGCTTGGCCAAAATTTCAATCAATTTGATTGAAAAATGAAGGTGTGACAGTGCCGCCTCAACTTTTACAAAAAGCTGGATATGACGTCATCAAAGACATTTATCAAAAAAATGAAAAAAACATCTGGGGATATCAAACCCAGGAACTCTCATGTAAAATTTCATAAAGATCGGTCCAGTAGTTTACTCTGAATCGCTCTACACACACACACGCACAGACACAGACACAGACACAGACAGACACACACACACATACACCACGACCCTCGTCTTGATTCCCCCTCTATGTTAAAACATTTAGTCAAAACTTGACTAAATGTAAAAAAGGGGGGGGGGGGTCTAAATTCGGGGGTCTTAAAAGGGGGTTCCACTGTCACTACATCCACAGCACGCGACAGCCATGTTGCGCAGTAAGTTGAAACCTGGGGCGGTACTTTCACAATCAGCAATCTGGTGATAGTCATCCCCAGATGGTCCAAGCGATGGTAATGTCATAGCATGATCGACTGCTACTGAGGTATGTCCAACAGAGGAAGACAACGTCTTCTTTACGGTGATGATCGCTTTAACACTGCTTGACGAGTTCTTTATTTTGACAAGAGATTAGTAAGCCATCATCGTTAACAGCTTTGTCGTTCAAAGCAGACACCCCGCCTGGGGTCAAGCCAGGGGGGTATAAGGTCACCGCTAATGAGTGAAAAGATCAAAGGGACTTTGAAACCATGAGGACAACCACAGAGACGAGAGAGAGAGAGAGAGAGAGAGAGAGAGTGTGTGTGTGTGTTTGTGTGTATGTGTGTGTGTGTGTGTGTGTGTGTGTGTGTGCGTGTGTGTGTGCGTGTGTGTGTGTGCGTGTGTGTGCGTGCGTGCGTGCGTGAATACGTGAGTGCTTGGGTGCGTGCGTGCTTGAATGCGTGCGTGCGTGCGCGTATGTGTGTGAAACAAATGCCCTCTCAATCTATCTAGAGATACTGAGTCTGGGCTGATACGCATCAACAAACAGACAAGAGACCAAGTGGGCGAAGAGGGACAGAGATGGAGAGAAAGTCAGAGACAAAAGCCGCTAATTTTATCAAATTTACTTCACAAATCGCCGTACTTTCCTTGGCCAACACTCAGACTTACCATTCATACATAAAACACAAGGGCAACAATTGAGGAACCCTGAAGATTTACTCCTTTTCCAAAATCTGTGACCACAAACAAACCTCTGCTTTGCTCGTGCTAACCGCTTATGACAAAGACTTCACGGAGAACACAGAAGCAGAAGCAGCATATGGCCGTGAACATCCAAGGGGAAAATTGAAGGAGACAGACTCATTATTTCACAGAGACACCGTCGTCTCGGAGGCTCAAGGCTGGGTACATCCGAGCCGAGGTTTTCATTCCCTTTGCAGTGACCCCAGCCATCGCAATCAGCGCATGTGATCTAAAAACCTGCACCCTCTCTTTATTTGCTCTGTTTGTCTCATTTCTAAGAGAACGGGATACATCGTACCGCTCGGCCAGGTTGCTAACTTCACTTTGAGGAACTCTTCCATCGGTATCATGTTCTGTGTTGTAGCAGGGACCTATATTTAGATATAGGTCTATGGTTGTAGTGATGTGTGAGTTGTGGACTTGGTCCAGTTCTTCACTTTGAGTAACTCTTCCATCAGTATCATTTTCTGTGTTGTAGTGATGTGTGAGATGTGGACTTGGTCCAGTTCTTTCCTTTGAGAAACTCGTGTATCTATCATCATCATGTTCTGTGTTGTAGAGATGTGGGAGTTATGGACTTTGAGCAGTTTTTTGCCTTCGTTACTGCGGTTATTTGTATTCGCTGTGTTGTTTCTTGACGGTGCTTTTGACATTCCCATGGTTCTAACATCATTGTAATTGTTTCTCAGAATACCACAATGAATATTTCCTGTGCCACGGTATTTTATATCAAGAAGTACAAGTTTCAATAAAGCATCAAAGGAGATAAAAGGCTAAATACCAAACTTCGTCCACTGACAAGGTCCAAGAATACTATTCGTAGCTTTGTGCGTGGAGGTAAAAGCCAATAAGGTGAACACAACGCAAATACGCCTTCTTTGTTTACCTGCTCTCTCTCTCTCTCTCTCTATCTGATTCAAAATCCTGGAGCTTTTTTCTCTCTTCCCCTTCTGCTCCCAGACAAATGTATATCGAATGGGGCATAGAGGGAAACGAACACAACAGCTCGCTTCGTACAACAGATCGGGGAGTGACGGCAAGGCGTTCGTCACAAGTGTGGCTCACAAGCCAAAAAGCATCAAGGACAGAGGAGAGACCGGCTTTTGACAGCAACCATATGCAGCACATTGCTGCCAGCCCGGCTTCCGTTCCACTTCACCGGCAAGGGGAAAGAGGCTTCTGGAGCCACCAACGCACACCGCACAGACACAGACACACACCCTTCGCCTTGATTACTACGAGGGTCCCGTTTCTGTTCTGTGTAATTCCATGTCGTTCGTCACACACAAACATCCTACCTACCCATCCCCCTTTATCTTGTCAGCGAGTCAAAATGTCATTGTACTGTGTAATATCTTGAGTTCTCTTTCTGTTATGTCTTGTGCCATCTCAATCCTTTTATTCATGGTTATTCACCGGAGAAAATGGGGGAACGAAAAAGAACAAAAACGAATCGGTCCTTTATTGCCCTTCCACATTCGAAAAACAAGAATAGGATAAAATCATCATTACCGAAGATATCTCAGGCCATTCTCTTTGGTCGTTTGTCTGAGTCAGAATGTCCATGCACGCTTCATTGTCTTGAATAGCGAGATTTCTGTTTTCGTGCCATCTGAATTGATTTCATGTCTCCAATCTTCCTCCAAATTCCCTCCCTCAAATCTCCCCTCAACCCCCCCCCCCCCACCCCAGCCTCCTCAACTCCTTCAGCCCTGCCCACCCCCTCCCCTCAGCCTTCCCCCACTGCTGCACCCCCACCCCCCACCCTACACCCCAATTACTTCTATTTTAACCTATCGATGAGTGAAATGCATGTCCCATTCCTTGGTTGTTGTGAGTACGTTACTGCTATCAGTTATGAGCAGGAGTAATGTGCGCCCAAAAGTAAGGGCTCCAAGAGAAATCAGCGGGAAAGTGCTTTCCTTTCCTTTTTGCTTTGATTTTGGTCACACAAAAATATCAAAGAACCGGTTCTATAGTAGGCTATTGAACTCTCCTGTCAGTCTTCAGTGGTGGTCTCAGATGACCTTGACCTGACCTTGGCTAAAGGCGTTCAAATCCAGGCGCTTTCACGCGAATTACTTCAATCCCACCACGGCCATGCAAGCGAGTAATTCGGCTTCGAGATAAAAGAGAAAATCTTCGATGAAAAGTATCTGGAAAGAGGCCAGGTTAATATGCATCAAATGATGTAGAACCAGCCCCAACGCAGTAGCCTTTCACATCAATTGCTCAAAGTGCATTTCGCCGATTCGTTCAAGAAATTCGTAACAGGGACATTGACTGACTTAACCGACCGTAACAACCCGTCACTCAAACATTCCAAACTCACATTTGTGTCAAATCAACCTCGGAAAGGTAACTGCGGTCAGAAAAATGTGTCTAAAATGCATCTGTTTCGAATTTTGCCATTCCTGCAATCAGCAAACTTTCACCAGAAAGCATCAACGCAGAAATTCTCGGTAGATGAGACTCCACCCTAAAGTTCAAAACTGTCCTTTGAGTGAATTAGTGCATGTCACGTGCGTGCTTAACAACTTCCGGTTCAAGTTGACACTGGTTTCGATTAAGAAAAAGTGCGTTCATTTCGCATTACAGCATCCTCTTCAATCCTCACTTTTCATAACTTCTTGGCGTCAATCCATCAAGCCTCATTTTCTCTGAAAGGTTTTCTTTCAAAACAAACAAACTCTTTCAAATTACTGAGGATATCCGGCGCCCGACACCCTCCAGACTCTTCCAGAATCCATGTTTTCAACTTGATGACCTGCTCAAGTCGCGAGCTCCAACAACGGTGCTAAAAAAGAAATAAAATGATACACTAACACTTTCTTATCGGGCTATCTGGCCGCCATGCGCGGATAAGGGTGGCCTTCGTAGATGAGTCTGCTGCTGGAATCATTTCAATTAGATGGCTCATTTGGCAGGCGAGGCAAGCAGTGGTGGAAAGGAAGCAAGCACTCGGGAAGAAGTGCATCATGGAAAATTACGCTATCAGCGCGCAGAATCCAGACGGTGGCAATTTCGTCTCGGCGGAGATGTGGGAAAAAAGACATCACCAGGCTATCCAGTCTACTGCCACGCGCTTGCGGCGTACGTGTCCGTCTACTTTTGTGTTCTATGGTGCGCCAAATTGATATTACTATCGTTAACTGTTATATAGGGTTTTGAAACTATCGTTAACTGTTATACAGAGTTTTGAAACTATCGTTAACTGTTATGTAGAGTTTCGAAACTATCGTTATCTGTTAGATAGAGTTTCAGAAACTCTATATAACAGCTAACGATAGTTTTATCAAAAGCGCGTCGGTATCGTTCCCAAATGGGAAAACCCTGAAACTGCCATTGCAAAACTGTCTTTTTGCTACGAAATGTACATTTTAACTAGAAACACAATTTAAAAAACTACAACATTAGTTATTGACCGTTCTTCTGTTGTCGTCTTCTCAAATCATTGTTGAGTTTGTTTAATATTAGCTTTATCCTATCATTTGTACTTTCGGCCGTACCGTTTTCCACGTGTGCGGTTTGAAGACGCGGAATATTCGCGAAAAGACCATGACAGACGCACGGCTACACAAAACAGTGGGGTTTTTTTCAAAACAAACACAAAACAACGTGACATTCCCCACGACGCGTTTTGGAAAACACTGCATGCTTTCGCATCGTGTTTTGGGTACTGACACTGACCGTTGCACACTGCATGCATGCCAGCCGTATGTGTACAAACTGACTCGCACACAGCGCGGTAGCTAGAACGGGTCAAGCTGACACTGACAAATATTTCTGTGAAAACAGGAAGCGTGCTAGCTGTAACGAAGATTTGATTACTTGATTAAACGAAGCAGCGAAATGATGGACTTATCAGACGACAGTTAGTTGAATATGATCTACTAAATGTTGTAGTAATTTAGTGCAAATTCGCTCGAACGAAACGTTCAGCAGCCATTTTGCTGGCATCGGAAACATCCGACCACGCCATCGCTATTTTTGGAAACTCTATATAACAGTTAACGATAGTAATATCACTTGCGCGCACCATGCCGCCGTTTTGCGAAACCCTCGTTATCTGTTATTCATAGTTTTAGCAATAGCGCGCACAAACGCGCTATTGATATAACTCTAAATAACAGTTAACGATAGTTTCGAAACTCTTTATAACAGATAACGATAGTTTCGAAACTCTATATAACAGTTAACGATAGTTTCAAAACCCTTTATAACTGTTAACGATAGTAATATCAATTTGGCGCACCATAAGTATGTAGTTTCACTGTCTGTCTATTTCTATCTGTCTGTCTGTTGATCTGTCTGTCTGTTGACCTGTCTGTCTGTTGACCTGTCTGTCTGTTGATCTGTCTGTTGATCTGTCTGTTGATCTGTCTGTCTGTTGATCTGTCTGTCTGTTGATCTGTCTGTCTGTTGATCTGTCTGTCTGTTGATCTGTCTGAGTGCAAGTGCATGAAGAACGTCTGTGTCTTTTTCTCTCTGTTCGCTGACATTGTCCAAATACATTTTTTTTTTAATTTTAAATAGTAACAGTGTTCGCATCTAATCGGCGTGCGGTTGTATCAGCGCGTCTGCTCACACTGTGAAAGAACAAAACAGGAAAGGGAAACCAAGGGTTTTTTTTTTCTTCGCTTGCCGGGGGGGGGGGGGGGGGGAGGAGGAGGAGGTAATAAGGGATGGGGGAGTTTGGGGGAAGGGGGCCGGCGAGACTGAAGGGGGTGGGTATGTGGAGGCATTCAAGAGAGAGCGGGAAGTGGCTCGCACTTCAAAAAGCTAAATCTATCAGCAGAGTTTACACAGCGTAGAGGCAGAGCTCACGTAGCCCACTTTCCATTTCACTTATCTCTCACTTGTCGCATACGGAACCAATCATTTACCCTTGTTCCTTTTTGACTCCCCCTTCCCCTCTCCCATCCCTCCCTACCTTCCCAGTCCAACCCCCAAATCCTTTAAACTGATACTTTCTCTCTTCCTCCCATTCCCCCCCCTCACCCCCAAACACACACACACACACACACACACACACACACACACACACACACACACACACACACACACACACACACACACACTCCGTTTTCACCACCCACCTTCTTTCTTCAACAAACTCAGGCTACTTTTGCGTCAAGAATATCACCCGTTTGCGGCTTGTTTTCCTTTGCAATTTTGTACACTTTCCTTTTTCTTCTGCTCTTTCGTCAATGCTGCCATGTCTGCTTTCGCTGTTGCCGTTTACAATCTAGTGACAGTTACACGTACACATTTGTTAGATAAACTAGAGTATTTCAACAGAATTGTTACTACACGCTTCATTCGTCATCCCTGTTCGTCATTTGGAGGAAGCTACGTCAAATGAACTCTCTTCACTTTGGGTGTGATTCATAAGCTGTGCATGTGCTGTAAATATCCAAAAAACATCACAATATGACATACAGCGCAAAAACGGAATTCCAGTACAAATTGGTAATAAAACTCAGTCCGAAGTCCTCACACATTTCATAAAGGCACATATACATAATGAGCGTAAAACATGATGGGGGAGGGGGGGGGGTGGGGTACGGGGGGAGTAGAAGAAGCACACAAAGACAAGAAAGTCAATTCAGAAAGACTCGAACGAGGACAGGTCGAAAGCATAATCAGTAATCCCCCAAATATCTTCGTGCGAAAATGCCCCATATGCAGTCTCCAAGCGAATTTGCCGAAATGGCGATGAAAGTTTCGGCAATCCTTGGTGTCACCTCTCCCCCAGGTAAAAAAAAAAAAAAAATCGGCAATTTTGTTCGGAGATTGTTTGGGTAGTTTCCGCGTGTTGCCGTCTCCCGAACGACATCCCTACACCAGAAAGCTTTCTTTGTGACTTTGTCCCGTACTCACCCTTTCTGGAACTGGAAGCCGGTGACACAGACCAGGATGTTTCCGAAGGCATCCACTTTGAGCAGCGTACCGTACATAGAGTCGAACCACAGGCCTCTGAAACAATGAAAATTGGTTCACTTCAAATTCCAAGTTGTGTGAAATTCTTTGATTTCGTACTGCCCTTGGTGTTCATTCTGAAAACTGGGTTGGTTTTCTTCCCTTTTCTGTTTTGTTTAACGTAATTCTATAAACTGACAATGTTGTCCACGTTTCGAGGCTAATTCAGCCAAAAAACAAAAATAAAAACAAAACTAAATCCCATTTTGCCAAGAAAGAAACCAAGGTGTCGATTTGTAGTCACGAGTCCAAGCGAAGGACTGCTGTCATCTTCTTCTTCTTCAGCGTTCCAGAATTGTCTGGTTACGTGTGACCTCGTTTGCCCATT
Source organism: Littorina saxatilis (assembly GCF_037325665.1). Lineage (NCBI taxonomy): Eukaryota > Metazoa > Mollusca > Gastropoda > Littorinimorpha > Littorinidae > Littorina > Littorina saxatilis. Next base: position 74,342,579 of record NC_090256.1, on the reverse strand, counting down.
TGGGTTCCCCAAACTATACTCTGAGAGCAAAGTCAGCTTCACTCCGCTTTAGTTTAGTAGGCATGCTGGGTATTTTTCGTGTTTCCATAACCAACCGAACTCCGACATGGATTACAGGATCTTTTTCGTACGCACTTGGTCTTGTGCTTGCGTGTACACACGAAGAGGGTTAATTCACCAAGCAGGTCTGCACATAAGTTGACCTGGCAGATCGGAAAAATCTCCACACTTAACCCACCAGGCTGCAGCGACCGGGATTCGAACTCACGACCTCCCGATTAGGAGGCCGACGTCTTACCACCACGCCACTGCGCCCGTCATTGCTGTCATCGCACGTAAAAGCCTGGACTGATGTTGGGTAGTGTACAAGACGGTACATGGGAGGAATGGATCTTTATGCTTAAACATCACTAAATCCATAATAGTAATAATAATGCATAATATTTATATAGCGCATGTATCCAGGGTTTAACCCTGCTCAAAGCGCTGTACAATCAAAATACTACGACAACAGAACACTATTTAACGTGCAATCACACACATATTGTAATTTATAGGGCCCATATTATAATTTATAGGGCCTATCAATGAATAATACAGCTCAATTGTCACATCGGATGACTAGGTAAGCGATTCTTGAAAATGTACAGCCTCTAGAACTATTAGAGGTCACGCTGAGGCCCGCGAGAGAGAGAGAGAGAGAGAGAGAGAGAGAGAGAGAGAGAGAGAGAGAGAGAGAGAGAGAGAGAGAGAGAGAGAGACGGACAGACAGACAGACAGACAGACAGACAGACAGACAGAGTGAATGTTCACTGAAATACAAACTGATGTCTCTTTCGAGATATCAAGGCTGAGTGCGAGCCCAGACACAACAGTAAAGAATAGAAGATATCGGTTCAATCGACAAGCGCCATCGCTCATAGGCAAGGTCTCTGGCACCGTCGCCGGAGTGCCAGGGGCGGTTTGCACGAGCCCCGGATAGTGCTCTACTGGGTGGGACACATGCGCTGAGTCGGATTGCTGGAAATTGAGATTTCTTTGAAACTTCAACCAAAGAACTTCTACAGCTACGAAAGCGTAGCCGTAGACGATCTTTGGTTAAACTGATCCGATCCAGCGCTTCTTTCCCATCTAGCGCTTCTTTCCCATCTTATTGGGCCTTTTCTCGTGCACACCGAAGCCAGGAGTCAAGGGAGTCAAGGTAGAACTAAGACAGGAGTGCTGCACAAGCTTCAGTCCAACAAATCTTCCTTCTCTGCCCGGCGTGGTTATGATACTGCTTGTTGCACGTGAAACATAAGGCAAAGTGCCGCCCTTACGGCGTAACGAGGGTACGTTATTACTGCGTCCTGTGCTCATTGTCCTTTACCTTGCTTAGATATGGAATAAATCTGTCACACTCAAAGATCTCGGGATGCCGGTTTGCGCGTGCATCGTTAGCGGCAGACTCGTGTGTTTTTGTGTGTCAGTGTGTGTGTGTGTGTGTGTGTGTGTGTGTGAGTGTCGGGGAAGGGTGTTGCATGCGAGCGTGCGTGTCTATCTGTCCTTTAGCTTAGCCTGTGTGTACGTCTGTCTGTGCCCTTCTTCCTCAAATGTTTACTTACAATAACTACGTATTTAGGATATATCCTGCCCGTCAGTCACTTGGAATCGGTGTCCAGTCTCGGCGACTGGATGTAAAAGTAAACAAGTTTCGTCCGTAAGTCTGTCTGTCTTGATGATGATGATGATGATGATGATGATGATGATAATGATGATGATGATGATGACGATGATGATGATGACGACGACCATGATGATAATAATGACGATGACGATGATGACGACGACGATGATGATGATGATGATGATGATGACGATGACGATGACGACGACGACGACGATAGACGTCAGTAACAACAGTATCAAACGATCATGAAAACTGTAAAATCAAACAGACGCCCAAAACTACAGTGATCCCAACTTTTACTGAAATGAGTTCATGCGCGTACAGCTCGAAGCGAAATGCTGGGGCATGTCAAGCCTAGTGCACGTACACACCGTCAAAGGTTGTGCAGGCAATTCTATTCTCATCAAGGACCCAAGAATATCCTTGCTATGGCTTCAGGCTGTCGGATTCCGGTCGCAGTTTATTTTCGCTTTAGTCTGGAGACACTTCATGCGCACACAAAAAGTTGGCAGCACTCTTCATTTTCAGGATATTTTGGTGATGTCTTGGTCAAATACGGTCATAACAATGCAAATACCAACTAACATGTTCGTTTATCTACGCTTTAGTCTGGAGACACTTCATGCAACAACAAAACAAGTTGTCAGCGTAATTACTTCATATGAAATCAGGATGTTTTGGTGATCGCTTGGTCAGATACGGTCATAACAATGCAAATACCAACAAACATGGTCGTTTATTTTGATGGTATTGTGACCGGCGCGCTTCATCACGTCCTGCAATATTGCTATTTCATTTGTTACGTAGATTTCCATTGGTCAATTGGGCAAAACTGAGCTCATTGCAAAAGTGATATCGACGACATTTCCGTCCATATCAGTTTTGATATCGACGACCTCTTTATTGGTTCCCCACTTCAAAAACAAAGACACAAACCTGATAGGAAATGTGTGGTCGTACTCAAAGTCGTTGATGGCCTGAGGGTAACCCATGGCAACCAGCTTGTTCTTGACCAGGTCAAAGCCCAACTGTTCGTATTCCGGCGACTTGTACACTGCAATGGTAAATCGGTGAGTAAGAAATAAGAGAAGTCAACGTCATCCCCAGTTTCGCACTTTGAAAATTCACGCAGATACTGAAGGGACAAGCACGCAAACACAGAGAACAACACAAGTGAAGTATATGTTCCATACGCTTTAAACAAAATCCCTCCCCCCTAAAAAAAACACTTAAAAAACCAGAAAAGACACGAAAGTCCTGTCCGAAACTTTATCACACACACACAAAAAATCAAATATTTTATTTCTGTTTCAAGAAAAACAAAGAGAAAAGAAAAAGAAATCTATTCTGGCTAATTATCTTTTTTACATTTAGTCAAGTTTTGACTAAATGTTTTCACATAGAGGGGGAATCGAGACGAGGGTCGTGGTGTATGTGTGTGTGTGTCTGTTTGTCTGTGCGTGTATGTGTGTAGAGAGCGATTCAGAGTAAACTACTGGACCGATCTTCATGAAATTTTACATGAGAGTTCCTGGGAATGATATCCCCGGACTTTTTTTCATTTTTTCGATAAATACTTTTGATGACGTCATATCCGGCTTTTTGTAAAAGTTGAGGCAGCACTGTCACACCCTCATTTTTCAATCAATTTGATTGAAATTTTTGTAAAGCAATCTTCGACGAAGGCCGGACTTCGGTATTGCATTTCAGCTTGGTGGCTTAAAAATTAATTAATGACTTTGGTCATTAAAAATCTGTAATAATTTTTGTGTGTGTATACAACGATCCAAATGTACGTTCATCTTATTTTACATCATTTCCTGATTCCAAAAACATATAAATATGTTATATTTGAATTAAAATCAAGCTCTAAAAATTAAAAATATAAAAATTATGATCAAAATTAAATTTTCGAAATCGATTTAAAACCAATTTCATCTTATTCCTTGTCGGTTCCTGATTCCAAAAACATATAGATATGATATGTTTGGATTAAAAACACGCTCAGAAAGTTAAAACGAAGAGAGGTACAGAAAAGCGTGCTATGCAGCACAGCGAAACCACTACCGCGCTGAACAGGCTCGTCAGCTTCACTCCGTTTTGCACAAGCGGCGGAATACGGTCATTGTGAAAAAATGCAGTGCGTTCAGTGAGTTCCACAGCTTGACTAAATGTAATAATTTCGCCTTACGCGACTTGTTTTTAAGTTTACATTTCCAGATCAAGGGGGAGGAAACTAGTTGAAAAATATGTAAATATGTTTTTTGTTTGGTTATTTATTGTTGTAAGACTCTCCTGATGTGGAAATAGATGGACCGAAATGGATAGAAGATGGTAGCCAGAGAAAGAGAGCAGATGAGAAGGGGGCGGGGGGAGAGAGACAGAGAAACAGAGACAGAGAGAAAGATAGACAGAGACACTGACAGAGAGTGACAGAGACAAAGCGAACTCAACATTTACACAACAGAGTTTTTCGACATAACGCGGCAGGATATGCAAATGCACACATGACGCAATATCAGCCATATCTTCTAACAACAAGGGCAGAATCTACAATCTCGACTAACATCAGGCTTTTTCCTCTAGACCCACAAAGGCAAAAAGAAATAGGATCAAAGCATTTCTAAGGAAGATCCACATAATATCAACTTTTCTTCCAGACCTCTGTGTGTGCGTGTGTGTGTTTCTGTGTGAATGTGTGAGTGTGAATATGTGTGTGTGTGTGTGTGTGTGTGTGAATGTGTGTGTGTCTGTGTGTGTATCTGTGTGTCTGTGTTCTTCGCTGTCGCATGCACTGTTCCCTCCCGCTATGTTCCTCTGGCCTGATCCAGGTCAAACACACACGCACTGCTGGAAAACGTCCCTCGCAAGACCTACTAAACATGCTTTCCAAATCTCTTGTGTCCGCGCAGGTGGACTGACCGATCCCTCCCACAACACACACTAAAGTCCAAGGTCCACACAAACAGAGGATGCGCCTTAAACCTCAACACAGCTTAACAGGTCCATTTCGTTTGTGCATGACCAGGTTTTTGTTTTAAAATATTTTTGTTCATACCATTCCTTCAAATCGCGCACCAACTGAACCAAAATAGGAGCATAATGCCTTTTCAGTGTATCATACAATCTCAACTTGCATGGCTGAAGATTTATTTTTATTTACTTGATGTAGGGTTGTATTTAAATGTTTATTATTTGTGTTTGTGTGTGTGCGCGCGTGCGTAAGTGCGTTTGTGTGTGTGTGTGTGTGTGTGCGTGTTTTGTGCGCTCATGTGTGAGTGTGAGTGTGTGTGTGTGTGTGTGTGTGTGTGCGCATGTGTGAGCGTGAGTGTGTGCGTGTGTGTGCGTGTTGAGTGGTGTTTTTTTTTTAGGTCGGCTCACCATCTCAGGTCTTCTGAATGAGAATTCTTTTATGAATTAATTTTACAAATCGCCCCCAATGAAATGTATTCACACACATTATACCACTCTACCACCACGATCATACCACAAGCCCATTCCCTTTTAACCCCCCCCCCCCCCCTCCCCCCGCTCCGTGTACATCATTCTTTCCGGTTCCAAACTAACAGCGAGTCCAAAACAGTGTACCGAACAACCAAAAACTGTCTCGTTCTTTGCGTTTTGTGAGAAGCCCAGAAGTTCTAAAAGTCTGGAACTCTCACACCAGCGTACGAAATATTGGCAGCAAGGACGTCTGATAAATAATTAGATAAACAAAATATAAAACGTGGTGGAGTGAGGGGGAAAGAAGGAAGGGAATGACGTGCCACGAGGAAAGGGTGGCAGACGGGGCTTTGACTGTTAGGTTTCGTCTCAAGTTTACGTAAACTAAGTATGGTTTCCCTCTCTGTCTTCTTCTTCTCTTTCCGCTTCTTTTTGTTAACCATTGTTTCCTTTTCCGTGAGTGTGTGTGTGTGTGTGTGAATGTTTGAGTGTGCATGCGTGCTTGCGTACATGCGTATGTGCGTGCGTGCACCGCTACGTGTGTGCGTGCGTGCTAGTGTGTATAAATTATGTCTGTGGTTGTGTATTTGTTTCCTGCGAGCGTCTGCATTGTTCTTCACATCACCTGTTTTATATCTTTTTCCTTTTTTACTTTTCCCCAGTCGTCTCCCGGATTTAACCTTGTTTTTTGGTTTTGTCTGGGTTGGCTTTTTTCAAGGGCGCCAAAGCTGATGCTCGCATTGTATTTTTACGACGTGCGAAACGCCGTTCAGTTGCAGTCTAAACAATAACAAGCAGGGATATAGCCAGCTACCAACAACAATTCCTGCAGGCTGCTATACCGAGTAGATTGTGCCTTTGTTAGTGCTAAACATCGTTTGATCTCTTATGAGATATCCCCTGTGGTGAGCAGAAGAAACTCACTCGTACGAAGACACGCATGCCGGCGGTACACGCATACGCGCGCTCACGCGCGTACACACACACACACACACACACACACACACACACACACACACACACACACACACACACACACACTGCGCTAACACATTGGGTAGAAACCAAAGCAAGGTACGCGCGACGTGATGAACACGCACTGAGACATGATGATACACAGCCAAACAGACCCAGACATACAAAACACAGGGAAAGAGAAAGAGGGGGAGGGGTAACTACACTTACAGGCATATAACCGCAGAATAATAGAGAAGAGGCCGATATAGATAGAAGAACATCATTGACTCGCACACGGATCAAGGAAGCATGTATCTATAAGCACGGGTAACCAAGGGGACCGTTGCCAAGACTGAACGAAGCCAAAGACAACAACATGATCAAAAACAATCCTATTTGTCCTGCATTAGCGAACAAGTATCCGTTAATACCACAAACAGAAGATTGGCCAAGAATCTCTCCACTTAGCTTGTTTTACAAGCTCATTTTTGCTAAAATATATAATGTATTTGATGGTATGTTAAATAGTAACTATGTTCTTGTGCATATGTAATATGTTAAGCGCGGAGAGCATAGACTACTGTGGTTCGCGCCATATAAGCTGTTATTATTATTTTCAGGTGATGGGTCACTGCACAGACCACCTCTCAGTCATGTCCATTGATTATGATACTCCCTCCACCCTGTTCCAATTCCAAAGAAAACTATAAGGAAAAGGCACCACGTCTTCAGTGAGTTATCATCGAAAAGGTAACTATACTCTGCTGTGCAATGTGCTCTCGTTCAAAGAATTGCAGCGGATATGTTGAAGTCACCTGCAACAATCGCACTCCTTCTCATGAAAACCTTCAAACCCTTCACCTCCACCCACCCCTATCGCTATCTCATACACGCGCCTCTACCCCATAATATTCACGAAAAATAAAGGCCACTTCTTTGGGAAAACATTGGGAAAGAAATCCTGATGCATACATACTGTGGTCCGCACCACAGCCAACAGGCCCCTCCCTTCTATCCAAACAATCGTGTTATGAAGAAACCAGAATCATTGCTTTGTCAAAGCTAGGGGAAAAAGAAAAGGTCTGATACATTTACACGCTATAGCCCCAACCCGTTAGGCTGTAAAGGACTCCGCCCTGACCCCTTCTTATTGCCCACGTTTTCCCATCTAAACAATGGTGTTGCGAAATGGAAAATATCATGGTTTTGTCAAAGCTGAAGAGAAAACAAGTCGCGTAAGGCGAAAATACAACATTTAGTCAAGTAGCTGTCGAACTCACAGAATGAAACTGAACGCAATGCAACGCAGCAAGACCGTATACTCGTAGCATCGTCAGTCCACCGCTCATGGCAAAGGCAGTGAAATTGACAAGAGGAGCGGGGTAGTAGTTGCGCTGAGCAGGATAGCACGCTTTTCTGTACCTCTCTTCGTTTTAACTTTCTGAGCGTGTTTTCAATCCAAACATATCATATCTATATGTTTTTGGAATCAGGAACCGACAAGGAATAAGATGAAAGTGTTTTTAAATTGATTTCGAAAATTTAATTTTGATCATAATTTTTATATTTTTAATTTTCAGAGCTTGTTTTTAATCCAAATATAACATATTTATATGTTTTTGGAATCAGAAAATGATGGAGAATAAGATGAACGTACATTTGGATCGTTTTATAAAAAAATATTTTTTTTACAATTTTCAGATTTTTAATGACCAAAGTCATTAATTAATTTTTAAGCCACCAAGCTGAAATGCAATACCGAAGTCCGGGCTTCGTCGGAGATTACTTGACCAAAATTTCAACCAATTTGGTTGAAAAATGAGAGCGTGACAGTGCCGCCTCAACTTTCACGAAAAGCCGGATATGACGTCATCAAAGACATTTATCAAAAAAATGAAAAAAACGTCTGAGGATATCATACCCAGGAACTCTCATGTCAAATTTCATAAAGATCGGTCCAGTAGTTTGGTCTGAATCGCTCTACACACACACACAGACAGACAGACACACATACACCACGACCCTCGTCTCGATTCCCCCCTCTATGTTAAAACATTTAGTCAAAACTTGACTAAATGTAAACAAGTCGCGTAAGGCGAAAATACAATATTTAGTCAAGTAGCTGTCGAACTCACAGAATGAAACGCAATGCCATTTTACTCGTAGCATCGTCAGGCCACCGCTCATGGCAAAGGCAGTGAAATTGACAAGAAGAGCGGGGTAGTAGTTGCGCTAAGAAGGATAGCACGCTTTTCTGTACCTCTCTTTGTTTTAACTTTCTGAGCGTGTTTTTAATCCAAACATATCATATCTATATGTTTTTGGAATCAGGAACCGACAAGGAATAAGATGAAAGTGTTTTTAAATTGATTTGGACAATTTAATTTAGATAATAATTTTTATATATTTAATTTTCAGAGCTTGTTTTTAATCCGAATATAACATATTTATATGTTTTTGGAATCAGCAAATGATGGAGAATAAGATAAACGTAAATTTGGATCGTTTTATAAATTTTTATTTTTTTTACAATTTTCAGATTTTTAATGACCAAAGTCATTAATTAATTTTTAAGCCACCAAGCTGAAATGCAATACCGAACCCCGGGCTTCGTCGAAGATTACTTGACCAAAATTTCAACCAATTTGGTTGAAAAATGAGGGCGTGACAGTGCCGCCTCAACTTTCACGAAAAGCCGGATATGACGTCATCAAAGACATTTATCAAAAAAATGAAAAAAACGTTCGGGGATTTCATACCCAGGAACTCTCATGTCAAATTTCATAAAGATCGGTCCAGTAGTTTAGTCTGAATCGCTCTACACACACACACACACACACACACACACACACACACACACACACGCACATACACCACGACCCTCGTTTCGATTCCCCCTCGATGTTAAAATATTTAGTCAAAACTTGACTAAATATAAAAAGGTCTGATATATGCTGTATAGCCCCAACCCATTAGGCTGTGAAATACTCCACCCCATCCTATTGCCCAGAAACTTTCATGATCTCACATACCCTTGTTTTCCCCTAAAAAAGGAATCATTAATTTCCTTTGTCACCGTTTGGAGGGGGGGGGGGCAGTTCTTTCCCGACCTACCCACATTCTCCATCCAAAGTGGTTTTCCTTTTTGGAGGGAAAAGAACCAGTTCTTTTCAAAAACGAAGCAAAGAGATCCAATGTGATGCATACTGATCTCTGAACCCTTCTGCGTCTTCACACGCACACCCTATATCTCCCTCGACATCGAAAATAAGTACATCGTATCGGGGGAAAAGTAACGGAGGACTGAAACGAACAGTTGAGACACACACTATGCCGCGAACCCATTAAGCGACAACAAAATTATTACACTGTTCATACTCCATCTCCTTGCCAACCTCCCTCCCTCTTCAAATCCAAGGAGTTATGCATCTCCAAGAGATAAAAGCGTTTCTTTGCAAGAATTATCCCCCCCCCCCCCCCCCCCCCAAAGAAAAGCTTTCATATCGTAGTTAAGTAGATACAGTATATTCTCACCGTCCTCCTTCAACACCCCCCCCCCCCCCTTTCTCATCCAAATCAAAGCACAACCAATCCACACAATTAAGATTTTTAGAGAGAGGGAGAAAAGGGGAAAAATTCCTTGCAGGAAAGGGTGGAGCGGGGTATCGTGTGTGATATGGGCAGCGCTGGATCAAAGCTTTGGGGCGTCAAGGCAGCGAGGAACGCTGAGTGCAAGTGTCAGGCGGGCCACCGTTCAACCATTACGCGCACTTACGATGGCCGCCTTGGAGAGAGTGCTTCGTTGGAAGTGGGTGGGGGGTTGGTGACTTGGGTATACAGTGGAATCCCCCTATTATGACACCCCAATTTATGACTTCCTCTTTTTTAACACCTTACTTTTTCACATGTTCTGTTCATAACCTGTGTCAATTTACAGTGTTCCCTGCAGTGAAAGGACACCCTTGGGACCCGCTAAAAGTGTCCCTACATTGCAGGTGGCCTGTCATGACAGGTATATTTTGGTAGAGATTAGAGACAAAGGAACGCCAGAAGGTGTCCTTTTGAGGGAGGTGTCTTCTCATCGGAGGAGCCACACACCGCAGGTACCACTGTACCTCCTTTTTAAGACATGATTTTCTCAGATTTGTTTAAGGTCTTCTTTTTCTTCTGCGTTCGTGGGCTAAAACTCCCACGTACACTCGTGTTTTTTGCACGAATGGAATTTTACGTGTATGACCGTTTTTTACCCCGCCATTTAGGCAGCCATACGCCGTTTTCGGAGGAAGATTTAAGGTCTTAAAAGGGGGGTTCGACTGTAGAAGGTTATTGGGGCACTAAGGAGGGACTACAATGTCCTGTGCCCAAACTGACTCTGTACCTCTCGAGCCGATTTTATCCCCAAGAAGTGTCCCTTTTATTAACGTGCATGACTGTTTTTAGCCTTAAAGCCGTTCGACCCAAACGGAAATTCCACATCTATCGGTGGAGATGGTTGTCGCCAACTGTTTTTTATCGCTCGACAAGCCAACGTGACGCTTTGAGGGGGCGCAGGGAGAACAGTTATCAGATCAGTACAGTGGTGATATCTCTACGACATAGCCTGTGGAGGTTTGTTGACGAAAAAAAAGAAAAATCGATCGAGGAGATGGACTTGTCTACGTGCACTGTCGCGCTCAGCATCGCACGTGATTGTTCCCCTTCTTCTTCTTCTTCTGCGTTAATGGACTGCAACTACATCGTACACTGGTGTTTTGAACGAGTGGTGTTTTACGCGTATGGCAGTTTCTTTGCCCTTCTCCTTCTTATTCTTCCTTCATAGGCTGCAACTATCACGTACAATCGTGTTTTCGCGTGAATGACCATTTCTTCCCCCGCCATGTTCTAGGCAGCCAACTAAACTCTGTTTTCGGGGGATGCATTCTTGGTATTTTCATGTTTCTATATAATCCACAGAACTCTGTCATGAGCAAGAAGTGGTTGTTGTTGTTTTACATTGTCAAACGTGCTGTTTGCATGCCACCACTTACATCACAGAGAGAGAGAGAGAGAGAGAGAGAGAGAGAGAGAGAGAGAGAGAGAGAGAGAGAGAGAGAGAGAGAGAGAGAGACAGACAGACAGACAGACAGACAGACAGACAGACATAGACAGAGAGAAAAAAAGACAGACAGACAGACAGACAGACAGACAGACAGACAGACAGAAACAGAACGACAGACAGAGAGATACAAATAGGACACACAGGTAACCCGCCACATTAGTATTTTTCGCTCACTAATGCTCACACACAGGAAGTACCACCTTGCAGTCTTTGGCTTGATTTACATCGTGTCAGCGTCAACTGCAGCGTTGTGTGCTCAGAATTATCACTGTCAATGAAGTCTATAGTACGTACCACACGCTCACGCGTCAATAAGTCTCCATAACTGATAAACACAAGAGGCCGCAGCCCTTTTTCACCTCTCGAGCACGTTATATAAAACTGAGTGCAATCATGTCAAGGAAATACTTCACATATCATATCACAAGAATGTTTCAGGTACACAGAAGTCAGTCTGCTTCGGATACTGGAGTCACTCGTGCCGGATTTCCGCCAACAAAGACAATAGCAATATGATAATTATCTATAATGTAAAGTGGAACGTTGTACTATTTATAGCCTAAAAGAATTGCGGCTACATATGCACAGCAGTGTGACCTTCGACCATCACAAACAGGAAAGAGAGTATGAAAAATAAAATAAAAACTTCACAGCCCCCAAAACGGAAAAATCTGTTCCACCCACTAATTAAATAATATATGCTGCTTTACGTATCTCTCTCTCTCACACACACACACACACACACACACACACACACACACACACACACACACACACACACACACACACCAATAAACACAATAAACACAAAAAGTCCCCCTAACACACACACACACACACACACACACACACACACACAACGAATGCAAAGAAGACAGCCACCACAAAAAGCGTCTTTGATCAAGCCATAAAGAAACACTATCATACTGACGATCGTCACTAATTCTCGCTTCAATCTCGGCTCAAATCTCAACACTGTGATTGTGTCAAGCAGAGGAGAGGCACTTGGCCACAGGAAACGGGGGTGTTGACCCTGCTCTTATCAAGCCCTGATTTCTACCCCATATACCCCACTAAGGCCACCCCTAGACGATCGCTTTCTGCACTCTGACCCCTCTTGTCTCTTCTCCTCCCCTCGCCCAAGCCTCCATAAACAGAGTGGGGGTGTGACAAGTATGATTTGGTGGTAGCGAGTGCACTGCTTACACAATGATTACCGTGCTGAGGGCCTCAAGATGATAATGGGAGTTTGAAGTCATCAAAGCTGACGTTAAAACTTGGATGATGCAGAGTAGTATACACCCTACGTACCGGGTGTCTGGGAACACCTCCGCGCGGAGGGGTTTTGCGGCCAGCGCAGCAAAGAGAAAGAGGAATTTTTTTCTCGGGCTCGCGCGGCGGCAAGCACTGTGTCTCTATATACTGGATGGAAAATGTACGACTTGAAGCACGTGCATATTAGAACCTGGAAGTCTGCTGGTGATCCCCGCTGAACATACCGGTTTTAAACATCAGCGGCAGGCATCAGACTATGAAAAAACCCACTGTCGAACAGTCAGTGAAGAAGAAGAAGAAGAAGAAGAAGAAGACGACGAAGAAGAAGAAGAAGAACAACAACAACAACAACAACAACAACAACAACAACAACACCAACACCAACAACAACAAGTACAAGAACATGTACAAGAACAACAAGAACAAGAACAAGAATGAGATTTTAGATGGAGATAAATCGAATTAACTAAACAGTTCTGTTTATGCGTGATGTGTCAAAATACACTGCTCAAGTTCTCTGAGAAATCAATGACAATAACAAACAAAAAATTACAAGAAAGACACTGCATACAGGTAACATATCACTGAAGGGTAGAGAGTAAATGTTCATGATCACAAATCTTGTGCACTGGGTGCCATCCAAGTCAAATGTGGGCCTCCACAAATTAGTTATTTAAGCATCATTTTTCACTGCTGGGAAAAACAATCGGTTTAATTCATAGCTGCAAACCGCTAACAGTGCATAACGGTAACATTTAATTGAAGGTTAGAGAATAAATGTCAATAAACGCCAATCTCGCGCACTGGGTGCCACGCAAGTCAAATGTGGGTCACTACAAATCAGTTATTCAAGCATGATTATTCAATGCTGGGGAAAAACTATCGGTTTAATTCATACCTGCAAACCACTAACAGTGTATAACGGTAACATTTCATTGCACTGGTCAGAGAGTAAATGTTCATAACGCCAATCTCGCACACTGGATGCCATGCAAGTCAAATGTTGGTCACTACAAATTAGTTATTCAAGCATCATTTTTCACCGTGGAAAACAATCGGTTTAATTCATACCTGCAAACCGCTGACAGTGCATAACGGTAACATTTCATTGAAGGTTAGAGAGTAAATGTTCATAACGCCAATCTCGCACAGCACACTGGGTGCCATGCAAGCCAAATGTGGGCAGCTACAAAACATTTATTTAAGAATCCTTTTGACTCATCTTGAACACGCGGCCAGTACAACTGGCTTTGACACGGAACGATTCAAGGGGGGCAATCTCAAGTCATCTGAAAGAGGGAAATCCAAACGCAATCCGCCTTGTTCGATTTTATGGGCTTGGACGATAGAGAAAAATAAGAAAAGCAAAAGCTGGAGTTTAGTCTGGACGAAACTGCTATCAAGAACGCAGAATTGATTTTTTCTGAGTTTTTTTTAGCCGTAAGCGCCATGTTTATCGGAGCAGAAAACTCTTCCAGAGTGAGGCCCCTTTGTTGGTTTCACTGCGGTGAACAGCAGTTATGAGAAATTCGAAATGAGAAATGGCGCTTACGGCTAAAAAAAAACCTCAGAAAAAATCAATTCTGCGTTCTTGATAGCAGTTTCGTCCAGACTGGACTCCAGCTTTTGCTTTTCTTAATTTTCTCTATCGTCCAAGCCCATAAAATCGAACAAGGCGGATTGCGTTTGGATTTCCCTCTTTCAGATGACTTGAGATTGCCCCCCTTGAATCGTTCCGTGTCAAGGCCAGTTGTACTGGCCGCGTGTTCAAGATGCCTTTTGACTCAGGTCAAAAATGAGTTACTTCCCTTCGGGTCTCATTCTATCCCTGACAGGATGCCTTGGTTTCTTTCTGTGGGTAAGAAATCGATTTTTTACATATTTACATCTTTTTGTAATGTGTTATGGATATAAGCAGATTCGCGATCGTCGATAATGATTTTTCATGGTGTTGTGTAATTTTTAAATTACAAAGGAATTATTATGTAAGACAGTTTCAAGCGAGCTATCTTTCGCGGGCGTATTTACTGTGCAAACAACTCTAAAGTGTCACGTGATAATCAACTTTATTTCGGCGCGCGCCGGAGCAGACGATTTGTTCTGTAACCAGTTGAGAGTGATGCAACCATATATCACGGTCTCCTTCCGACAGCAGTCTCAAAATTTCGACTTGTTTTGACCTTAGAACGATGTCTTTATCATAACTGTGAAGAACAGAACGGATATCACTGTCGAAGTCGGCCAATCTGCAATCATTTTCGTCTCGCGAACACTGATCTCAAATTTAGATCAGTGCTCGAGAAAAACATATGGGAGATAACTCTGTATTCTTGTTTTAATAGATTCGCGCAATAATTTAGCATGCTGCCAGAGAGAAACTGGCGATAGCCGTCGACCGATGATTATCAGAATGCCTTTTGACTGTGGAAAACAATCGGTTCAATTCATACCTACAAATCGCTGAAGTTAATGAGATTTGTAAAGAGGTTGAAAGCAGTGGAACCAGAGAGGATGAGAGATTCACAAATGATGTTCTCACCCTGCCCTCTTTGAGATGAACGTAAACGGAAAGTGGAACGTGAGAGAAAGACAGAGAGTGTCTTTTTTACCGTCGCCACAGTCCATGCACAGATACGGCTGTTTTAAGCACCGGATATGAAAATCTAGAAGATTTTCCCAGGTGATTAGGGTGAAGAGGAGTAAAAGTTTTCTGAACAAAATGAAGTTTAAAACTGATACGAACTAGGGGTACAGGAACATAAAGTTCTGGTTGTACCAGATCGACTTTGATGGGCAAAGTTTTATGTCGTTATCTGAGCATCAAATCATCATAAAGCTTGGCTCAAAGACGGTTCTTTGTGGAAAGTGGAATACAAAATACATATATTACAGACAGAATATTCTTCTCTTAAATAATGAAGAATGAAGAAATACACACGTGCACGCAGGTACGCACGCACGCGGACACTCGTTTACGCAAGCACGCACGTACGCTCGCACGCACACGCACGTACACGCACGTACACACACACACACACACACACATATTGGTTATAAGAACGATCATGCAGCCTATTTCTAAATCAATCATGAACGATTTGCACTGGACTTTCTTCCACACACATTTCAACATTTTCCCCTGTATCATAATCTGCGTTTTGTGAAGGCAAAGTATCTTTGATCATCGCAAAATATATATATACAGCCTGCATTCTTTCTTTCTTTCTTTATTTGGTGTTTAACGTCGTTTTCAACCACGAAGGATATACAGCCTGCATGGTCAAGATTAACTTCAGTCATTAACATCAGATAATAAAATCAACAGGGGTCGAAGCTGTGTAACAATAAAAGAAACGGTTATGTACGGACTCCATCATATTGTATTTGGGTCATCCTGACCTCAGGTCAAAATGAGTTCGGCTCATTCTCTCCCTGACAGGATGCCTTGGTTTTCCTTGTCTGGCGAGGAAATCGATTTTTTTAATATTTAGATCTTTTTGTAATGTGTTATGGCTATAAGCAGATTCGCGATCGTCGATACTGATTTTTCATGGTGTTGTGTAATTTTTAATTTACAAAGGAATTGATAATTATGTAAGACAGTTTCAAGCGAGCTATTTTTCGCGGCTGTATTTACTGTGCAAACAACTCTAAATATGGCAAAAGTGTCACGTGATAATCAACCGTTTGGTTTCAGCGCTCGCTGGAGCAGACGATTTTCTGACAGTGATGCAACCATATATATATTACGGTCTCCTTCCAGCAGCAGTCCCACAATCAGTTTCGACTTGTTTTGACCTTAGAACGATGTCTTTATCATAACTGTGAAGAACAGAACGGAGATCACTGTCGAAGTCGGCCAATCTGCAATCATTTTCGTCTCGCGAACACTGCTCGAGAACAACATATGGGAGATAACTCTGTATTCTTGGTTTGATAGATTCGCGTAGGACTTTAGCGTCCGGTAATAGAGATAACTGGCGATAGCCGTTGAGCGATGACTGATCAGAATGGTATTTGGGTTACAAAACTTACATGTGTTGCAGAGTATTTGACGGCGGTAGTACTGTATATACAGTGGTACCTGTGGTTAAAGGATACGATTTGGATCAGCCATTGGCTGTACGACTGTGATGCGTTTGACCAATGAGATACAATTCTATTCTGGACATTGTGATTGGTTGTATTGACGCTATTATGTGCTGTTTTGTACGGTACGGTTTGAGATTGTTGGCAGATGTAAGCAGAACTGTGACTGACTCAGCGCAGGTAGAATTTGATAGATGATCGAAGAATGTGCTTCGTACTGTTGGTTTAAAACAATGTTTTATTCATGTATTACATATGTTCCCAAAGTTTACATTGACATGAAGTGAAAACAACAACAACCCTACAGCTTGTGGCGGTGTCTTCAACACAAACTTACAATCATAGATAAGCACATGGCAGACAGTCAAGTACTTACACAATGTGCAAAAACACAACACCAACAACAGAGAAGGGAAAAGATATTTAAAAAGTTAACACACATATACACGTTTAACCAGAGTATGCGTAAAGAATGATAACCGTCCAAGGAAAACGGATTTAAGGACATGTATTCAGACCGGGGGGAGGGGATTCTACTACGGTTACAGCTGGCGCGAAAGCGACACTAAAATGAATTGAAGAATACGCTAGCCCGCTTTCACCAAAAAGCCGAGGAACTGATCTCTGGTAACAACGATGGCCCATGTCACAGTCCCCAAGGCGTTAGAGTAAGTGGGGTCGTCCTCAACCCCACAATAAGTTCTATACGTCTTAACTTAAAAAAATATACTCTTAAAGTACCATTATGAATTCATAGGAGGGGCATTATGAGGCTGCTTTGCATAACGTGCTCGAGAAAAGATATTCAAGGTACGCCCGCGATTTCATATTTTGTTGTTATATGCAAATGAGGACGCGTGTTTGGCGGGCTGTCCTCGAGTGCAGGACCTTTACCCACAATGCAACAAAAGGCAAGATGGCGGCCGAGCAGCAAGTGCCACGCCAGAACCTCGGCCAATAAGTGTGAAAGGAACAAATGTGACAGCCAATACTCATGAAAGCCGTCAAGAAGCGTACAAATACATGATCATAATGCGTTCTGTATGCAGAGAGCGATGCCCCCGAGGGATGAAAACTGACACAGGCGTCTGAAAGTGGCAGGGAGTTTGGGTTTACAGTTACACACCCTCTGTAGAATAGGAGGAAGTTCTCTCTCTCACCCTCTCTCACACACACACACACACACACGCACGCTCACACGCACAGTCACACAAGCACACACACGTACCGTCACACACACACACACACACACACACACACACGTACCGTCACACACACACACACACGTACCGTCACACGCACGCAAGCAAAAGCACACACACACACACACACACACACACACACACACACACACACACACACACACACACACCAAGCTAAGAGCGGTCAATGAGAGATTGGATATTGCAACACTCTTATGGGGATAATTATGAAATCTGATCTCCATGCCCTAATTCTCGCAGATTCAAACTCTGATAAAAAAAAAAGGTGACAATCAATATAACACTCATGCTACCCTACTCGCAGAGAAAGTGGAGTGTTGTTGTTTGTGCTTGTTGCTCCTGCTGTGTTTGTAGCTTCTTACTGACGGTCATAGTGATATGGAATGTTTACCACGTTCAGTGCCATTCACAGAGCATTGGGTAAAACTATTCCAAAGAAATGACACCAGCATTCCAAGAGAAAAAAGCTAGAACGGGTAGTGCTAGGTAGACAAAAACAGACTGCAGAAAAATTAAAAGTGAATCCAGACCAGCGAGGCTCACACAAGAAGACTTGGACGAAGAAAATATGGTAGAGGAGAAGAGGACGAGCAAGACAGCAAAATAAGCAACACAAACTAACCACAAACGGCAATTTTGTTACCCCCCCCCCCCCCCCCCCCCAAGTATACAAGTAAAGATGTACTCGAAAACTACCAAAAGAGACAAGACATTTGTGGATTCGGTGACTTCGCAAACGAAGACAAAAATAGTTCTTTCGGGTGCCTTTGGCTCACATCTGCGCAGCTTTATTTAGAGAGAGAGAAAAAACAGCATGATGAGTTTTCAGTACACTTTTTAACATTTCCACCTGCATTTCTATAACCGTTTCACCTCCTACGATTCTGTGGACAGGAAACGTATTGACAACTGTTATATTGTGCAACGGGATATTTGCCTTGAATTGTGTGTACATTCTTCAAATAGCTTTTACAAACAGTTGCTTTCAATGCCCTGTCTAAAGGCTCGGAATACCCTCCATATTGAAAACCCACTCTTTCACCCACCCACGTGCGCACACAAGCAAACACACACTCACACACACGTTCACACACACGGACATACACACACACACCGTGTAACAATACAAAGAGGGTAACCGCAAAGTCTCAAAAGCAGATTTCTATTTAAATTATGAGTTGAAAAAAAATGAAAATCGTACCCGCTTATCAATTTCCCAACCCCGCCCTCTGCATCCCCCCCCCCCCCCCCCCCCCATCTCCGCAAAACGCAAAGCAACCAGCTTCCTACGTATCGTTGAGCTAGAGAAGCAGGTCATGACTGAGAAGCAATATCGTTCAGTGGCACTGGAGATCCATCAATTTATGGTTAAGCCAGCTCAATAAATCATTGATAATTACTTCAGTTTCACACAGTACATGTACTTCATTATTCTGATGACAACTGAAACTGCGTCGCTTGTTGAAATACATGTAGCAGCAACAACAACAAAAACTGCGCTTGAGAGAGAGGGTGGGAGACAGAAAGAGAGACAGAGAGAGAGACAGAGAGAGAGAGAGAACGTGATTCCTTGCTAAACTCATGCCTCAGTTCAAACGTCCTCAGTTTTCCTTCGACAGCCATAAAGATAATATTGCTCGACAAATAGCCTTACGGGGGAACGCTCGGGTCAGCCTTTCCTCCATAAAAGACGTATTAATGGGATTGTAATCCAAAGTATTTCACTTCATGGGCTCCTTTGGGCAATAAACAGGAAATGCCGCAGACGATTTGCATCATTTTTGGCAGGAAAGGTAACAACCAACTCTGTCTCTCGTAAGAAGGAGAGAGAATAGAGATGTCCGAATCTCAATATCGTGCCAACTCATCATAAAATGTCTTGAATCATGTCCTCAGAATATGCATCAATGGCGTAACCTGCGCAAGAGATTCAACCTAAGATCACATCCGCGAAGCATAAAACACTCAGCCGCATGAATTATGCATAATCATGAATCTCGGCAGCTAATGCGCGAGCCACAAAGCGTGTCAGTCTCAACAGCTCAGGTGCAAATAACGCAACTCGTAAATTCTCCGACTTGACAATGAGCCTGAGCCTTAAATCCGCTAAGATTACACGAAGGAACGGGATTTTGTTATCAAGGTCTCTAAACCTCCCCCGCCCTAAATACGGCCCCAACGCCATCTCTTGCGTGCAGTGCATTTCACTGTGCTGTAATGCGGACATGACATTTCTGATTCTCCAAGGCAAGGAGTAGGTAAAGACACCGTTCATAATGATGGCATGGGTACAGGAACTAAAAGGTCCTTGCCTCTTATTTTCAAAGTCTTACGCGTCCTCCTGCAAGCACTGGACTGAGGTGCACGAACCGAAAGGGGGCGCCACCCAAACGGAAATGAACAAACCGCGGGGTCTGATTCGTTGAAATCACAACAAATCTCACGTTCAACCAATCCAACAGCGCGGCTGGCTCCCACCCGGTTGGTAACTCTCTCGGCCACCTCGGTCCAGGTGTCTTGCCCACAGTGCACAGAGGCCATAGACGTTTGAAAAAGACATCGCATTTCTCGACCGAAAAGGCTACGCTATTTTTGTTGTTGTTTCAGTTTTGTTAAACCAGAGTTTACACTCTTGTTTGTATAAACCATCATGTGGTGATGAACGCAAAGTCAGTAAAAAAAAAATAATAATGTAGTAACCTCGCATCCAGAACTTGGCCTCCCCTCTTATGTCATTAATAGATCCGTCCAGGCCTTAACAACAATCCTTCCACTATTGGACACAGAGCCAAAAGCGGCCTTGCCCCTCCCTGCAAAGTGGGAATTTGTTGCCGCATATATATATGTTTTGTCAATCTGCCGATACTTATTCAGAGACAAAAATACCACTGCACAAAAAGCAGCGACACTGTAGATGTTTGGTACACTGTGCACAAAAAGCAGCGACACTGTAGATGTTTGGTACACTGTGCACAAAAAGCAGCGACACTGTAGATGTTTGGTACACTGTGCACAAAAAGCAGCGACACTGTAGATGTTTGGTACACTGTGCACAAAAAGCAGCGACACTGTAGATGTTTGGTACACTGTGCACAAAAAGCAGCGACACTGTAGATGTTTGGTACACTGTGCACAAAAAGCAGCGACACTGTAGATGTTTGGTACACTGTGCACAAAAAGCAGCGACACTGTAGATGTTTGGTACACTGTGCACAAAAAGCAGCGACACTGTAGATGTTTGGTACACTGTGCACAAAAAGCAGCGACACTGTAGATGTTTGGTACACTGAGCACAAAAAGCAGCGACACTGTAGATGTTTGGTACACTGAGCACAAAAAGCAGTGACATTGTAGATGTTTGGTACACTGTGCACAAAAAGCAGCGACACTGTGGATGTTTGGTACACTGTGCACAAAAAGTAGCGACACTGTAGATGTTTAGTACACTGTGCACAAAAAGCAGCGACACTGTAGATGTTTGGTACACTGTGCACAAAAAGCAGCGACACTGTAGATGTTTGGTACACTGTGCACAAAAAGCAGCGACACTGTAGATGTTTGGTACACTGTGCACAAAAAGCAGCGACACTGTAGATGTTTGGTACACTGTGCACAAAAAGCAGTGACACTGTAGATGTTTGGTACACTGTGCACAAAAAGCAGCGACACTGTAGATGTTTGGTACACTGTGCACAAAAAGCAGTGACACTGTAGATGTTTGGTACACTGAGCACAAAAAGCAGTGACACCGTAGATGGTTGGTATACTGAGCACAAAAAGCAGCGACACTGTAGATGTTTGGTACACTGTGCACAAAAAGCAGCGACACTGTAGATGTTTGGTATGTGTCCAAGTGGAGGGATCCTCTTATTCCATGCACAGGACGAATCTATGGTGGCTGGCAAGTTGGTTTACACAGCAATACTCCTAACGGAATATTTTTAAAACTAAGTGAGGTGAGATAAAACAGTGATAAACACATATTTTTGGGTGGCTGTGCTATAAGATGCTGAACAGAGGGGGGCACTCCTCTTTCTTAATCCCCTTTCAATTTGGAGTACATTTCAACATTTTCATGGTGGGTATCTGTATCCGGTCACCTACTTTCCGTTCTTCATTGATGACGTAAGAGGGGAGGCCTAGTTCTGAATGTGAAGTTGGTACATTATTTTCAGGGGCTTCACGTTCGCTACACGTGGTTCCCTCACAGCTCGTCCACACACACACGTCCACACACACACACGTCCACACACACACACGTCCACACACACACGTCCACACACACACACGTCCACACACACACGTCCACACACACACATGTCCACACACACACACGTCCACACACACACGTCCACACACACACGTCCACACACACACACGTCCACACACACACGTCCACACACACACACGTCCACACACACACGTCCACACACATACGTCCACACACACACACGTCCACACACACACACGTCCACACACACACACGTCCACACACACACGTCCACACACACACGTCCACACACACACGTCCACACACACACACGTCCACACACACACACGTCCACACACACACGTCCACACACACACGTCCACACACACACACGTCCACACACACACGTCCACACACACACACGTCCACACACACACACGTCCACACACACGTCCACACGTCCACACACACACACGTCCACACACACACGTCCACACACCCACACGTCCACACACACACGTCCACACACACACGCGTCCACACACACACATCCACACACACACACGTCCACACACACACACGTCCACACACACACACGTCCACACACACACACGTCCACACACACACACGTCCACACACACACGTCCACACACACACACGTCCACACACACACACGTCCACACACACACACGTCCACACACACACACGTCCACACACACACGTCCACACACACACGTCCACACACACACGTCCACACACACACACGTCCACACACACACACGTCCACACACACACACGTCCACACACACACACGTCCACACACACACGTCCACACACACACACGTCCACACACACACGTCCACACACACACACACGTCCACACACACACGTCCACA
The DNA here is from genome assembly GCF_037325665.1 of Littorina saxatilis. NCBI lineage: Eukaryota > Metazoa > Mollusca > Gastropoda > Littorinimorpha > Littorinidae > Littorina > Littorina saxatilis. The sequence goes on along the minus strand of NC_090256.1, from coordinate 74,319,718 downwards.
CACACACGTCCACACACACACACGTCCACACACACACGTCCACACACACACGTACACACACACACACGTACACACACACACGTCCACACACACACGTCCACACACACACACGTCCACACACACACACGTCCACACACACACGTCCACACACACACACGTCCACACACACACGTCCACACACACACGTCCACACACACACACGTCCACACACACACACGTCCACACACACACGTCCACACACACACGTCCACACACACACACGTCCACACACACACGTCCACACACACACACGTCCACACACACACACGTCCACACACACACACGTCCACACACACACACGTCCACACACACACACGTCCACACACACACGTCCACACACACACGTCCACACACACACGTCCACACACACACGTCCACACACACACACGTCCACACACACACACGTCCACACACACACACATCCACACACACACGTCCACACACACACACGTCCACACACACACGTCCACACACACGTCCACACACACACACGTCCACACACACACGTACACACACACACACGTACACACACAGTCACACCGTGCACACGCACGCTCACGCAAGCATATGATACAGCTTGTGTGCGGACCTGCAAGCGCTTATCCCCCTTTGCACAAAACAAAGATTCTGTTATCCATGTCAGAGTTTGATGGTTTATAAAAACACAAAAACACCTGACATACATCCCTAAAACGGACTATGACTACCCAAATGGCGGAGGAAACAGCCGTACGCGTAAAAGCCCATTCGTGCCTACGAGTGAACGTGGGAGTCGCAGCCTACGAAGATAGAAGTAGAAGATGAAGAAAAAGAGAAAAAGATTTAAAGATCTGAGAGTCAGATTGCCAGCATTCAATCTTAAATATCTCCTATCAGCGAATGAATCTAGTTAGGCCAGGCTTATCCATTCTGCCACACCAGACGAAGTGACCTACTTAGGGCAATGGAGAGAGCAGAATTAAATTTCATTCTTACGACTTCTTTAATAGCACAGACAGGTTTAGGACTCCGGGTATCCAGGATGTGGGTGCTTGACAGTTAAGAGCCGCAATAACGGGTATAGTGGCAATAGCCACAAAACGGCTGGTTAAACGGGTACATTCCTAACCCTGGATTCTTTATGACAATATCAAGCCCACCTGTTACCCAATAAGCGGGGTACCCTGTGGTTTTATTTTCCTCTTTGAAATGAACCTATAGCGATAGTTCAGGTTTTCCGATCATTGAAAGCTGTTTTGTTTGCAGTTGAAACTGCGTCTGTTTGTTATTGAAATTTATCTTCGTACCTTGTTCAGAGCGACAGGGTGTAAGGCTCAGAGAGGTTAGTTTACAGAGTGCCAAAGTCACAGGAAATAAGTGTTGCATTTATCTAATAATTTGTGGAATGTGCAGCTGAGATAACTCCTTCAGACCTGTTTACCCTAAACCCGAGGCAAGAGTACTTTCCAAAAAAGTTGAGTGTATTTTTCAAAAAGTTGGTGTACTTTGCAAGCAAAGCCGATATGGGCTAGGGAAAATGTACGCGTGGGTGCAAACGTGTTTGTGTAAGAATAGCATGTCTTGTGAACACCTTCAGAATTTAACTCCTTCCAATACAACAGGGATAAAACAATTTTATTTACCTGTCAGTTTATAGCATTATAACCAGTGTCTACCAAACAGATTGATAATGAAAAGATGAAGTTCGTGAAATAACATCTGCGGTTGACATTGCTTCAGCGCGGACTAGCCTTTTCTTCTGGCAGGATTTGCTTTTCGGGAATGAACTTCATAATTCCTTGGCAGCTTTCAGCGGATTTCTTTGCAGCAATCTTGTCCAGGTGAGTTCACAGGCGGAAGGTATCGTCCACTGGACTACTACTATCACAGAAAGACTACAAGGTACGTCACTGTGATAGTAGTCGTCCAGTGGACGATACCTTCCGCCTGTGGTGAGTTTTGGAACTGCAGTGTCGTTCGATGTCATATTTTCCAGCATGGGCAACGGAGAAATCTGATTTACAATACTTGCAGTGTGCATGACTTTTTCCCATAGTAGACTCCACAATTCCTGGCTCTTTCTTATATTTCTCCCAGAAAATCTGCTGCTTCTGCTGTTTATGGAGGTCTCCCTATTGACGTCATCACTTCGTGCGCACCGGGGTTTGGAGGGCAAGAGGTCACCGCGCCGCTTAGCGAAAACATGGAAGCGTGGTGCCGATCGCGAAGTTTCGCTGCGGCGATTCCGTATTTGCGTCGACGATTTGGTTAAATTTCATTCAAGATGGTGAATACTTGTTGCATAATGTTTCCTTTTTATCCGACACCTGAAAGACAGTATTAATTTGATTTGATGGGGTTGTTATGTACAACTAGAAACACATTTTTCATTGTCTGCGATGTTCTGCCTAGCATGGGTGTACAGTTTTATGCAATTCGACTGAAATGTGTGATTGAAAAAAAAAAATGCAACACTATTTACTTTTGATCTCAAGTCTGAATCTTTTTTTTTTTTAATTGGATACAAAAGTGTACCGACAAATCAGAACTTGTGAAGATAGCAAGGAACTCCAGAAGGATTTGGACAGTTTGGTCGACTGGGCAGACAAGTGGCAGATGCGCTTTAATGCAGATAAGTGTAAGACATTACAGTTGGGTACAAAAAATCAGAAACTTGTGTATGATATGAGAAAACCTGGCAGCGTGGACAGGGTTGATCTGGAAAGCTCAAGTGCAGAAAAGGACCTTGGAGTCAATGTAGACAGTGAATTGAAATTCTCAAAGCACGTGGAAACGCAAGTCAACAAAGCAAACAGAATCCTGGGTCTCATTAGACGGTCTTATGAGCACTTGGACGCAGAAACGCTAAGACTTCTCTTTGTTGCACTTGTACGGCCTCATCTGGAGTTTGCAAATGTGGTGTGGAGTCCCCGACTCGAGAAAGATAAAAATTTGATTGAAAGTGTATTAAGAAGAGCCACGAAGTGTATTCCAGGGTTGAAGACCTTGAGTTATGAAGAGCGCTTGAGAGTTTTGAAAGTTCCAAGCATGTGCTATAGGCGTATCCGGGGAGACATGATTGAAGCATACAAATTCGTGCATGGATACTACGATTGCAAGAACCCACTGGAGCTGAATAGCCTTTGTAATACCCGTGGACATCAGTTCAAGCTCAAGAAGAAACGATGCAGAACAGCTCTCCGACAATCTTTCTTCACGAACAGAATCATAGACACATGGAACTCCTTGGACAAGAATGTGGTAGAAGCGCCGACAATGAACAGTTTCAAGAATCGTTTGGACAATGCACTGAAAGATTATATGTATAGCCCAAATGTCAGTATGCCTCTCACTACACCAGCCAAGAAAAAGTTGATAGAATAGGCCACGGTCAAAAGATCGTGTAGGTTACCTAGCCCAAAAGTTAGGCTAGGATAGCAACTGATTCAAAAGATCAGACAAAGGCTTAACAGCCTAAGTACCAGTCTGATAACATAACATAACATAACATGTGCAGTTTTATGTTATTTTTGTATTTGACTGGTATCTACCTGATTTGAAACTGTTTACAGTGATGCTAAACCTGAACAGAACTGTGTACAGTTACTTTTATGTTTTTTGACAAGTGTGTGATTTTAAACAAAAACAACACTGTTTATGTGGATGCCAAACCTGAAACACAGTATTAATTTGACTTATGTATCTGTATGACTTGTGCTGGCGTGCATGTGTGTAGTTACTTTTTTTGCTTCCTGGCTCAAGTGTGTATTATTCAAAACATTTTTCTAGGGCTCAACACTATTCCTTATTTGATTTTGAGATCTGATGCTAAGTGTGTGGGTGTGTGTACAGTTCTTTTCTTTTTTACACTTTGACGGTATTGATGTGTAAACTGTTACCATTCATTGATTCTAACCCTCAACAGCAGTATTAATTTGGCTAATGATTGGAAACACTAATTCACTTATTGTCTGAGATGTGCTTTTTGACTGAAGTGTGCAATTTGAAACAGATTCAACACTGTTCATGTTGATGCCATAGCTTTTTGACTGAAGTGTGCAATTTGAAACAGATTCAACACTGCTTATGTTGATGCCATAGCTTTTTGACTGAAGTGTGTGCCTTAATCAGTGCTGGTTAGCATGTCTTTACAGTTTATGATTTTTTATTTAAGCATGTGATTTTAGTAAGAACTAATCAATACCTTGACAAGTGTGTGCTTTAAAACAGAAACATAACTTCTGTGGATGCCAAACCAGAAAAACAGTATTAATTTTACTTATGTATCTATCTGATTTGTGCTGGCAGGAATGTGTGTAGTTACTTTTTTGTTTTTGCTTTCTGACTGAAGTGTGTATTATTGAAAACATTTTCAAGGGCTCAACACTGTTCCTTATTTGATCTTGAGATATGATGCTTAGTATGTGGGTGCATGTACAGTTCTTTTCTTTTTACACTTTGACAGTATTGATGTGTGAACAGTTATTGTTCATTGATTCCAAACCTCAACAGCAGTATTAATTTTGCTAATGATTGAAACACCGATTCACTCGCTTTTTGACTGAAATGTGCAGTTTGAAACAAGATTCAACACTGCTTATGTTAATGCCATAGCTTTTTGACTCAAGTGTGTGCCTTAATCAATGCTGGTTAGCATGTCTGTATAGTTTATGCTTTTTTTTATTGAAGCATGTGATTTTAGTAAGAACTAATAAATACATTGTTGTTGCCGTAACGTTTTTGTTCTTAAGACTTTTTTTTTTAAGCTTGCGTGTGTCTTATCTGAGACATTTCTTAATTGTGAAGAATCTGGTGAGTGATTGTCAGAATGAGTGTGTATCTGTGTAATGGCTCCTTTGTTTAGTCAACAAAGTTAATATGTTGAGCCCAGCTGTCCTAAACGGAAAAATATGTGTCTGGTTTGTCTCAAAACAGTAACGTTTCACAAAATTGAACAAAACTGTTGAAAACACACCTACTGGAGCTAACAAAGGCAGAGATTAGGTACAAATCAAAAGTAATGTGTTAAATATCACACTCACACCAGCTTCACATTCACAGAGTGACAGATTGGTAAAAATTAAAATACATATAATGTGTTCAACGCTTTATTTAACTGAACTGTCATTGTCAACATATATATAAAAATTAAAAACAAAAAACACGTAACACTGAATTCAGGGAAATTTTTAGTTACTGTCTTCAGCAGCACTAAAGTAAAAAGAAATAGAAAAAATAAAAAAGAAGAACAAAAAACACACACACACATTACACATTTACAGGTTCACAATAAATGTTCTAAGGTAATATCAAAGTAAGCACTAAAGCAGACACCAGACTTGATCCCAAAAAGGAAAAAAGAATCGCTTCTCCAAACATAAACATACAAAGTTAGAAATACCATTTCTCGAATAACAATGAAATGAAAACTCACACACACTGAAGCAGAAATAATAGGTAATCTAAAACTAAAGAGCTTCACACATAAACATACAAAGTTAGAAATAGAACTACAAGTTCTTGAATAATAACAAAATGAAAACTCATGCACACACTCCCGAATCATCGAGCGGCGCACTGACGCTAGCCGTTCCGCTTCTTGCCCTCCAAACCATTTCTGCGTATCACGTGACACCGCTCCGAAGTACGCAAAAGGGAGACCTCCATACTTGGTACAGTCATCCGAAACGGGCACATTTTTCCGCTTCATTTTGCCACGATTGTCCAGACGATCGCACGTGCCAACAACTGAACAAGGTTTCCACAGCTAAAGACTCGCTGTCATGGTTATCTCCCTTCGACCGAAACCGGTATCAGTTGTACCATTCCGTAATCAGCACACAAACACCGGAAAACGTATTCTAGACTTTTTCTTATGCGTATTTTGTGCGTGTGTCGCGTATTTGCGTACCGATAATAATTTGGCGTACAAAATACGCCCAAATCGTACTGGTAAACAGGTCTGCTCCTTCAATGTCCGAAAGGATATAACCCACAGACCAACAAAAGTTAAATATCGCCTGAACAGCAACAGCAACACTTACCCTTTGGGACCCTACTCTTGATCGACACAAACTTGTCTGCCCCCCCCCCCCCCCCCTCCCACTCAAAACTCCAATACAATGGAGCCCCTTTTAAGACCTCCATAAATCTGAGAAAATCAAGTCTGACAAAAGGAGTGAGTCTGAAAATGGGGATAAATTTACAGAGGTTATGAACAGAAAATCAAAAAAAGCAAAGGGGAGGAATATTAAATTGGGGAGTCTTAAAAGGGGGGGGGGGAGGGGGGGGGGTTACACTCTAATAAATAATGAAAGAATCATCAAAGTTGAAAAGAGTCTCCTGGAGAGCGAAAAAGAAGAAGGGAGGGGTAGTTATGTGTGGGGAGGTGGGGGGAGGTGTGTGTGAGTAAGGGAAAGGATCGGAAGACGGAAGAGGAAAATAAGATGCCGATGAAAAAGTTCCATATTCTGATCTATCGGCCAATTTATCAAAACAGAAATGATTTGTATTGATGTTTATATGACTGCTTTGAGGTTGTTTTGTATTAAGAAAATATATATAAAAATTAAAACAAGTCGCGTAAGGCGAAATTACAACATTTAGTCAAGCTGTCGAACTAACAGAATGAAACTGAACTCACTGCATTTTTAAAGCAAGAGCGTATACTCGTAGCATCGTCAGTCCACCGCTCGATGCAAAGGCAGTGAAATTGACAAAAAGAGCGGGGTAGTAGTTGCGCCGAGAAGGATAGCACGCTTTTCTTTATCTCTATTCTTTTTAACTTTCTGAGCGTGTTTTTAATCCAAACATATCACATCTATATGTTTTTGGAATCAGGAACCCACAAGGAATAAGATGAAATTGTTTTTAAATCGATTTCGGAAATTTTATTTTAATAATAATTTTTATATTTTTAATTTTCAGAGCTTGTTTTTAATCCAAATATAACATATTTATATGTTTTTGGAATCAAAAAATGATGAAGAATAAGATGAACGTAAATTTGGATCATTTTAAAAACAAATTATTTATTTTACAATTTTCAGATTTTTAATGACCAAAGTCATTAATTAATTTTTAAGCCACCAAGCTGAAATGCAATACCAAAGTCCGGCCTTCGTCGAAGATTGCTTGGCCAAAATTTCAATCAATTTGATTGAAAAATGAGGGTGTGACAGTGTCGCCTCAACTTTTACAAAAAGTCGGATATGACGTCATCAAAGGTATTTATCGAAAAAAAGAAAAAAAAGTCCGGGGATATCATTCCCAGGAACTCTCATGTCAAATTTCATAAAGATCGGTCCAGTAGTTTGGTCTGAATCGCTCTACACACACACAGACAGACAGACAGACTCACACACATACACCACGACCCTCGTTTCTTTATTTGGTGTTTAACGTCGTTTTCAACCGTTCAAGGTTATATCGCGACGGGGAAAGGGGGGAGATGGGATAGAGCCACTTGTTAATTGTTTCTTGTTCACAAAAGCACTAATCAAAAAATTGCTCCAGGGGCTTGCAACGTAGTACAATATATGACCTTACTGGGAGAATGCAAGTTTCCAGTACAAAGGACTTAACATTTACCACGACCCTCGTCTCGATTCCCCCTCTACGTTAAAACTTAAAAAAGCGGATGTGATAAGAAGCAATAATGGCATGGGAATACAAAGCAGACGCAGGGGCAGCAGAAGTAGCATCAAAGATATTCGAATGCAAAGTAAAATATCTTTGGTAGCATGCAGTATGAAGAAAAGCACTGAAGAATAGGCAGAAGACTGCCATACAGCCTGAAGACATGAAGAACTGGAATACATGTTTAAGAAATGTAATAGGTAAGGTTGCAGGTGTGTTAATGCTAGAATCAGTCATATAGCAGTTCAGAACCGTTTCAAAGTATATTGCATATCCTTTTGTCACTGCTGCTGCCATTGTTGTTGTTGTTGTTGTTGTTGTTGTTGTTGTTGTTGTTGTTGTTGTTGTTGTTGTTGTTGTCTTCATTGCTGCTGTTGCTGTCTGGCTTGGCAGATGAGTGCACAAATGTGTTCCTGTACACGGTACCAGACTCACTTTGCCTCTGTGCATCTACCTCTATACATTCGCAAGTCTGTTCTAAATATCTGTGTAGAACTTACAAAGGACAATACAGCCAGCAAAACAACACACACACACACACACACACACACACACACACAAACACACACATGCGTACACAGACTGACACACACACACACACTGACCTGCAAGAGTGTAGTCCATGTCGAAGCCATAGAACCCAACCTTCTCCAGCATGAGACTGCGATTCACAAATACTCTGGAGAAGAAAAAAAACTTCAGTTTATTTTCTTATAGTTTCTACAATCAAATAAACCTCTAAAAACACACAAAAGTCCACACCGAAAGATAAACATGACCAATATCATAGCATGCCAAGAGGCATATTTTTTCTTTCTATACAAGCAGCTCTTTAAGCACAAGTTTCTGTGCTTATTTGTTTCACCTATTCTATAAACTCATGAAAACACAAAAAGAGACACACATAATTATACACAAACACAAAAGTACCACCAAAATCACACACACACACTAAATACACACACACGCACCCACATACACACAAACCTGTACGCGCATACACATGTGCATAAACACATGCGCATACACACACATGCAAAGATACCCACACACACACACACACGTAAACTTCTCCCCCTACCCTTAATATACACTGCTGTACAGTACATAATACGCACACACAGTCTCTCTCTCTCTCTCTCTCTCTCACACACACACACACACACACACACACACACACACACCCATAAACACACACTAAAACTTAATACCTAAGTAAAATACAGGTACACGTACAATGTGCAACAATTCTAAAATCAACACAAAAATACTTCTCCCAGTCAAGAAAGATTTGTTTGTTTGTTTGTTTGCTTAACGCCCAGCCGACCACGAAGGGCCATATCAGGGCTGCTTTGACATATAACGTGCGCCACACACAAGACAGAAGTCGCAGCACAGGCTTCATGTCTCACCCAGTCACATTATTCTGACACCGGACCAACCAGTCCTTGCACTAACCCCATAATGCCAGACGTCAGGCGGAGCAGCCACTAGATTGCCAATTTTAAAGTCTTAGGTATGACCCGGCCAGGGTTCGAACTCACGACCTCCCGATCACGGGGCGGACACCTTACCACTAGACCAACCGTGCCGGTCTAGTCAAGAAAGAACTATCATAACAACATTATAACTACCTGTAACAAAGCTTACAAGTGTCATAATCACAGTCAGTTCTTTCAGTTTGTAAATTAGTTCTCTTTGTGTGTCTATTTTTCTTTCTCGGTTTCATACTAAAAACAGCACTTTGACTTGTACTTTTTCTTTCCAATAACACACTAGATTGATAAACACAGGCCAATAAGCAAGTCTCAATCAACCACAGTAAACAATCAGCACAGGGACATCACATGCACTAGTCCACAGATCAAATGAATCCATGCAAACTCTGAAAATGGTCTTTTCATACCATGATAATGTTCACACAGTGCAGTAATAGACAAAGAATTTCTAAGCCCATTTTTGTGGCTTCCATACAAGAATAGAATAAATAATACCATTCCCAGTTTAAGAGACAAAAATAGCACAAAATCTGATTTTTTTTGCCCAGAATATACCCCATTTTATCTCATGCCCGAGGTAAACCACAAGCTACAAGTTTCAGGTTTTACCTTTTGCTGGGTTCGCGCTTGTACATGCGAGGGTTGATGAGTCTTTTTTGCCCAGAATATACCCCATTTCATCTCATGCCCCAGGTAAACCACAAGCTACAAGTTTCAGGTTTTACCTTTTGCTGGGTTCGCGCTTGTACATGCGAGGGTTGATGAGGCTGTATGAGCGGGTCGCCATAGACAGGGGTTTCCTCGCCACCACCTTCTCCCCTGACTCTTGATCTGAACTGGTCATGGTTGTGAATTAGCGTAGATTCTGCAATCAAACAAGAAACATTTGTGGGTATTGTACAGCAACTAGTTCCTAGCAAAGGTAATAATTATATGCATTACCTGTAAAGTGCAGTGTTGTTCCCAGAACCAGACGACAATAGGTCAGTTGGACCTGGATTCAAAATACATATCGGTTAAAATGTCCTGGCCGCAACAAAATTGTTGTGTGTCACAGTCAAAACTATCGGACATTCGACCAGCCTGGGGTCAGAACAATTGGTCAGATCAAAATAGTATGCATAAATGACCAAAGACCGAGGCCTAGGAACCACACTGAAAGTGAGCTCTTATAAACAGCACACACACATTGACTGGCTCTGATTGCATGATTATCGCTGCAAGCCTGTTTAAAAGGTCACAATATCAAGTGTGATGTCCTTTTGGTGCATTATTTATGAGTGGTTGTGGCATTTCTATTGATGAAAACTACTCTGCACTGACACGAATGAATGACCCCTGAGTTAAATAACACTCACAGAGCGGTCACATTGTCTGAAATTAAAGCCCAGTGGTTATAACTTATATATATACTTAATGAATCCTGCAGGTACCATGCTCATGCAGTTTAACTTTCCACAAGCGCAGCCACCAGTGCATGAATGAATTAACAGACTCCCCCAATTAATCTTTACTTAACAGAAGAAATCAATCATCTATAGCATTTGCTGCAGTCCTCTGGTACTGTACTTTCTTACAGAAACTGAGAGCACCTGTTGTTTTCCAGTGCAGTCACTAGATCTACCTACCACTACGAGTGTAAACCAACACAACTGTGATTTCCTTATTCACCATCAACACGCGCACACCTCTGATTTACATATCAGACCATACACTCAAAAATATCACTTACTGTCAGTGTCACAGCGAAGAGCTTACTACCAACAAAAGCGAAAAAAACTAGATAATACAGAAATTCAGTCTATCTGTGAATGTGGCAATCCACCGGCTTTCTCGTATGACCGTGACCCACGTACTTCAGAGACCTTGACCTTTGCAACCACAGACAGATCTATGTATAATATGTTTTCTCTAGACAGGCTGTGTTACTGGGATAGCATAGCCACAGGGGGGGTGTTTTGACCAAACTTAATGGAACGCAGAAAGTGAAATGGAAAGTTTGTGAGGTTGAGGAGTGACATTTCGATGGGAAAACTCTGTGCACATGCAGGCTTTCGCGCTGCTAGCTCCATGAATATTACAGCGAAGACAATTATTAATATGGCTTAGAAGCTACGGATGCCAGTGTATCGCTTCACTTACTTGTGAGGCGTGCAAGGAGCGTTTGTAATCGATCGATATTCTATGTAAGCCGAGTGGTTGTGCAAGGCAGACGATTTCCGCAGTGTTTACTTCCTGTAAGGGGGAACAACTCTGCCAAAACTGACATCACCTGAGCCACCGCGAAACCAAACCTCTCCCCCTCTCTCTCTTTTCGCTGCCTGCAACCACCACTGAATCGGTTAGCCTTGCGGGACGCGAAACGGCGTATTTCTGTTTTATTCATGTGTTTGATTGTACCAGTTCCGTGTTTATTCTTTTGTTGACGGTATCATGCTTGTCAATTTCCAACATTATTTTGCTCAAATAGTTTCTTTTCTTTTTTTCTTTTTATTGGGGGGGAGAGGGGGGGGGGGGGGGGGG
>NC_090256.1:74268040-74305540 GCF_037325665.1 Littorina saxatilis | reverse complement strand
ACATACACCGACATACATATACACGTACACAAACCAGGAGTGAGAGCGAGAGAAAAAAGGAGAAAGAGAGAGTCGTCAGTAAGTAGTGGTATTGACACGTAGCGATAATGACACGTAGCGCTAAAAGATGTTGTGCTATCGACACGTAGTGATAATGAACGAATGATAGCGACTCATCGACAAATTATTTGTAGCACTAATCAACGTAGCGATAGCGGCACGTAGCACAAATGACACGTAGGACAAATGACACGTAGCACAAATGACACGTAGCGCTAGCGATACGCACCCTCCGATTCTGTATTTTTCTGCGGTTAATGTTAATGGTTTCTTTTTTTCTCTGTTGGTTTCTTCCTCCTGAGTTGACCGTTATCACTCAAACAAGACCATCAGAGAGGACCTCAGTTGACCCTCAAAATGGACTGTGAATAGTGTGTTGGCTGTGTTGGCCGTCAGAATTATTTTCAGAACCAGTCTGCGGCAGTCAGTTGACATGTTTCGCATATTCTAGGGTTTCCATGCTGCATAGGTAAAGTGGCTCACGCAGGGGCGGACCTAGTTGTGGATAAGGGGGGGGGGGGGGGGTTCCAATTTGGAGCAGGGGTCCAGGGGCCGCTCAGGCCCCGGTGGGGTCCAGGGGCAGCTGAAGGAATTTTATTTTTTTAGGTCAATCGGAGGCCTCTCCTGGAAGATAACAAGGTATCTATTCAGTAAATATGCGTGCACAAGCGCTTTATTTTTTTACAAAAAAAAAAAAAAAAAAAAAAAAAAAAAAAAAACGGATGGGGGGGGGGGTTCCGGGCACCCAGGAACCCCCCCCCCCCCCCCCTAGGTCCGCCCATAACCCGACTATTCAGTATCAAAACACTGTTTATATTTGTGTAGTCATCACAACTAATCGCATTTTGCCTTTTGTTTTAGAAAGGAGGATAAGCGACAACAACATCGACGCTATGTCAGATATGCCTCAGCCACATGACGACTTCCGAATTTAGATCCACTCGGCATGGTGACAATTAAGTCTTGATGAAAAGTATAAGACTGACGACAGCAGTGGAAAAAGTGACCACATGGCAGGTACCTATTACTTAGTGTCTGCAGTGCAAAATACGATGATGGTAGATTTCCAAATGAACACAGTACCCTCAGATCTACTGCTGAATTACGACGCGCAAGCTACAATCCAGGGCAGAACACTGCGGAGCAGCTGCTGGTGGCCAGCAGGACACAACGTGTCACTAGAAAATATAGACTTCGGAGTGCGAGGACCAGGGAAAACAACCTCATGTGAACCTGTCTGAGTGTGACCATCGTGACGCCCATATCTTTAACTCTTAGTCGTATGACAATTCCAAGAGTATATTATCTTGATACGCAAGCTCTAGGGTTAATGATTGTAGATAAGCTTTGCCATGATAATTATGATGATGCAGTTTAAACGTGTGTCTGTGTGTGCGTGCGTGTTTGTGCGGCCTTGTATATATATATATGTGTGTGTGTGTGTGTGTGTGTGTGTGTGTGTGTGTGTGTGTGTGTGTGTGTGTGTGTGAGGATTGCACAAGATCTCCTTCAGGGACAACTGCACCAACAACAAATGCACAGTCATTTTATCTGTTTGCCTTTTTTTGAAAATTTATACATGGAGTTGATATGATGCGTTAGTTTTAACTATGTGTGTGTGTGTGTGTGTGTGTGTGTGTGTGTGTGTGTGTGTGTGTGTGTGTGTGTGTGTGTGTGTGTGTGTGTGTGTGTGTGTGTGTGTGACGGAGTGAGTGAGTTTGTGTTACTGTTTGTCGATATCTTACGTGAGCCTTGAAGGCTTCGCCTCTTGTTTTTATTCTTTCAACGTGAGTTAGCAGGCATGTTCGGTCAGACCTTCCCAGCAATGTTTAAACACGGTGGGTCTGCACAGGCACATGGACACTGAAGTTGTCACAGGCGCATGACACTGGGCGTTAGGCCGGTTGGGGGAGGGGTGTGTGTGCTCTCCTACCTTCTAACAAAACTAGGTAAAAACTGTTTTATTGTGTGTAAGGAGAAAAGCTAAACCTCTTCCCCCTTACGGTCCCCCATCCTCTCCCTCACCCACCCCCACCCCCCATCCCCGCACGCCAACGCCCCGTCCGCACCAACATGTCAGTTCCTGTGCTAGTTATAGCCCAGCAGGGAGACCGCACCGAGATGATTAAAAGAAAGACCGAGCAGGTGGCTACTGTCCGACACTCTTTACTGCATCCCTTGATAGCGACCACCCCTCATTAGCGCGGGATGACCAAGACCATGGCATCTGGAAACGCGCAGCAGACGACTTTTGCTCGACCTTCGCCCTGTCTCTGACCTTTGAGACTTTTTTTTTTCTTTTTTTTTTGGCCAGTCGAAACGTTCTCCAGTCGTCACTGCGGGGTTTCATTGCTTGTAATCAGACCAATCAGCTGCAAGGAGTCACGCTTCTGCATCTGACCTTTGACATTTGTGTTTTCTGACAGTGGAATCGTCCTCCGGTCGTCACTGCGGGATTTCATTAGTTGTAATCACACCAATCAGCTGTTAAAAGTCACGTTTCTGCAGGTCAGTGTGACCGTCATAGATTGCAAGGTGTCCAACCGAGATGTGTACAAGAGCATTTTGTTTCGTTTTTGTAGCCTGGTAGCTTCAAAGCTGCTTCACAAGAAAGGGAATTTGAGCGTTGTCAAGATGTTAACGATTTTAAAATGACCTCGGAATGATCATGACTGCAAAAAACACAAAGATTAAATAAGTATTTGGTAAACTGGTGTGGCTTGAAAGACCGAAGTACTGCTGAACAGAACCATGTTTGTCACCGAAAAGAGCATGCAAAAATGTAAAAACAAAGCAACCCTGAGAATAACTGGATGTTAAAAAGATGCTCATCGCGGATACCATTTGCTGTAAAATCCTAAACCCAGCTTGAAATGTCGAAAATTATAGCAAATAAGAAAGGCTTTAATAAGGTCTCTCACTTGGGCTGGATTTCACCTGTTCAAGATTGAAATAAAACTCGAGGGAAATGTTTCTTCTCGTCGGTTTCTTGTTAATAAGTTGCAGATGCTAGCACACATGGAATATAAACACGTTCATTTGGAGGTGGGGGAGGGGGGGGGGAGTACTAAATTGTGAATTTCTTTTGATAATTTGGGCATCAGCCTGCCACGTATGGAAACAATAAATCAAGCTCGGAGCGCTTTTTCTTTTGCCCCGTCTATAATTATCCAAAAGCAATGGATTTAAAAAAAAGAGTAGGCGTCGTTAGAAATCTGAAACATTGTTTTATTCTCGTCTTGCTACAATATCCGGTCAATTGACGTAACGCCTGGCGGCATGCTTTTGCAAAATTCTTGCACTTCTCTCTTTCAATTTCGAAAGAAGCTTGACTATTTTTGTCATGCCATCTTTTACCTCTGTTCTATCTTTGACAAAACGCCTTGTAATGACTTGTATGCTTTCACAGAATACCCTCGTAGGTTCTGCCCCCTTCTTTGAGAGTTTCTCACAATCTGAAGTTACGTAGGCCTATATCTTGATCATGTTCAAGTTTACTTTCTGTGCTTCGGATTGCAGTTCTCTTTCATCCGCTCTTTTTAGAGTCACGAAGGCATGCTTCTTCAAAATTCGGTCTATCCGTTTCAAGTCCACGACGGCGCGATTCTAGAAACATCGGTTCGAGAATTTGATTCGTTTTGGGTCACGTGGTTCACAGTCTCGGCGTGTCGTCTGCTTCCTGTGTCTTTGGATCTTCACGAGGTAAGAATTCGGAAAATGAATGGAACCGGTGTCGTCTTTTTTCCGTCAGGAGGGTTCCCATGCTTTAGGATCGGAATGGGAATCTGCGCGGGAAGAGCGTGACGTAAGATTGCGTGACTGAGGAGCACATGACAGCGGTGAAACAATGGAGTCCAGTGCAGAGGAACTTGAGACGGCAGGGCGCTGTCCCTTTTGACAAGATTAGCGTGTGCATGTCGCTTGGGCGTATTTTTTTTTCTTGTAACCCTCCTATTTTTATTTGATTTTTTTCAGTCTTTCTCCTGACCACCTGCCTGTCTGCCTGTCTGCCTGTCTCTGCATGTCTCGGTCAGTCTCCGTCTCTGTCTTTCTGTCTCCCTCTCTCTGTCTTTCTCCGTCTCTGTCTTTCTGTCCCTGCCTTTCTGTCTCCCTCTCTCCGTCTCCCTCTCTCTGTCTCTGTCTTTCTCTGTCTGTCTCTGTCTCTCTGTCTGTCTGTCTCCCTCTCTCTCAGAAAATGGGCCGTACGTTGGCGAAGGCGGAAGGGGGGAGGAATTAACAGAGTTCCTGGGAGAGAGACACCGTGCCGGAAAGAGAGTCTTAGACTGAATGAGAAGGCCAGAGACAGGATTGAGAGAAATGATATTTACTGCGCTCCTATGAGAGATGAAGGGAATGACAGAGATAGTAAGTTGGATTTACTAGCCTCCGTAGGCAGAGAGAGGCAGAAAGCCAGTGTTAAGATCTTAGTACTATGTCCCAACGAGAAATGAAAGAGAGAGGGAGAATGTGACTTTTATTTTAATTACGATTCCCAAGAAGAGATGCCAATACGTCAACCACGAAAGAGAAAGAAAGGGTGTGAGAGAAAGGGTAAGAGAGAGAGAGAGAGAGAGAGAGAGAGAGAGAGAGAGAGAGAGAGAAGGGGGGGTGCGATACAGAGATAGAAAGAAAGAGACAGACATACGGACAGACAGACAGAGATATGCAGGCGCAGAGCCCGAGAGAGAAAGAGACTGAGAGAGAGAGAAAGGATTCTCAAAATACTCAGGAACAGAAAGATGCTCGGATCGAACAAACAAACAAAAAAGCACACCGAACCAGCCCAGCCCGCCGTAGCCTCAGTTAAACCAAGATGCCCAGCAGGAACGAACTAAAAAACACGACCCACCCCCACCAAAAATTCAGGACTTGCACAAAGCATCTCAAGCTGGATTAATCCGCAGTCAAACAGCGGCTGCAGGGGCTGAGGTCAGCAGAGAGGAACGCCGGACTCCAGCTTTCATCCCTGTTGGTCTAAACCCTCTGCCTGGCTTTGGCAGCTATGCTGTCCACGAAGCCATCGCGGACCCCAGCCAACATTTTTTCGCGCCACATTCTTCCCCTCTCGCGAGACTTGAGAGTTGATCGGCCATTCGTTTCGGGACTGCCGAGATTTGCGCGGGAAAATCACGGGGCAAGTGCCAGCTCGTGAAAACAGTGTTTCTCACTGTGTCGGGGAACGAGAGTTTCAGATTGAATGGAAAAGCCACTGAAAGGGTCAGACACTTACAGGTAAAACAAACCACTGCACAGAATAGAATAAGATAGAATAGAATAAAATGCAGGTAAAACATGGAGAGAAAAAAGGGGGCAAACATGGAAAAAAAGTTCTAACTTTAGGCAAGTTGTTTTATATTTTGATGCTGTTTGTCTTATGTTCGTTCGTTCGTTCGCTCGCTCGAGCACGAGTTAATTTGAATGAGGAGACGATTTTTAGCCAGCGCCATTATGACCCTCCCAAGATTCCTCGTCCGTGAATTAATGACGTAAGATTTAGATATATAACGTCGAGTCTGATGACGTAGGGCTGGTCACGATTCCTCGTGCGTGAATTAATGACGTAAGATTTAGAGATATAACGTCGAGTCTGATGACGTAGGGCTGGTCGCGATTCGTGTCCGCCAATAAGCTACCGTGGATACGCCGCGTCTACTGGGCTTCCTTGGGCGTCAATATACCACACAACAGACAATATACCACACAACAGACAATATACCACACAACAGACAATATACCACACAACAGACAATATACCACACAACAGACAATATACCACACAACAGACAATATATCGCAAAACAGACACAAAACAACAAAACAGACAAATCGGTGTCACTGAAGTTCAACATTTAGTTACAGTTGGGAAAAGAATAGTTTGGTGAATTGGCCCTTCCATGCGTGTGTGTGTGTGTGTGTGTGTGTGTGTGTGTGTGTGTGTGCGTGTGTGTGCGTGTGTGTGTTTGTGTGTGTGTCAGTGTGTGTACGCGCGCGTGTGAGTGTGTGTGTGTGTGTGTGAGTGTGCGTGCGTGCGTGTGTGTGAGTGTACGTGCGTGTGTGTGTGTGTGTGTGTGTGTGTGTGTGTGTGTGTTATTGGTCACCTTGTTTCATTTTCAAGCAACAAAGAACTTTATCTTGTATAAGACACACAATTAATGGCAAGCTTCCTCGAAGGCAAATAGGTGTGCCGTCCAAAGAAATTTTATTTCGATGCAGTAAATCAACACTGAAAAGAGTGATTATTCTAGCATTTACAGTTGCTGAGCAACAACACCTCAACAAAAGCGGATTTATCTTCCAAGTCTCAAATAGAGACAATTCTTTATTTTACGAGAGAGATAGAGAGAGAGAGAGAGAGAGAGAGAGAGAGAGAGAGAGAGAGAGAGAGAGAGAGAGAGAGAGAGAGAGAGATGAGCCTGAGCTCAGCGGCAAAGCCACGCAACGTATGTTAGCCACAGGATTAATTCTATTGTCTCCCTTGATAGCAGCGCCGCCTATTGACAGACGAGGAGGCAGGGGGGATAATCCGCTCTGCCAATACAACGTGACGTCAAAATAGCGACCTAACTCGCAGTCTCTCTGTCACTGAGGGCTGTCGACAGAATTACTCGATGGGACAACAGGACCTGGTGGTTGTTAGTCTTGATCTGTCTATGCTCGGAATGCACGTTATGGCAATATATCCATGGCAGAAAGGGTAAAAAATCCCAAAAATTAGGCTTTGAATAAATAAGGCTTTATTTCATTTTTTTTTTAAATAAGGCCTTACTTCTGGAAAATAAGGCCTTATTTCTGATTTTTGTGTGGAAAATAAGGCCTTATTTTTGTTTTGTTTTTACCCTTTGTGCCAAGGAAGCAACAGTCTCACGCGCAGCTCAGTTCTGGAAATGATGTAGGTTGTTGTAATTTGCGTTCGGTCACTAGGCCTATACTGAGTGTAATGAGTAAATTGGGCCGTGGAAACCTCTGACGACAAAAAGCGCGAAAGAGGTGGAGACTGAAAGTAGAGGACGACGAGGATGGACACAGTGATGATGATGACGATGATGATGATGATAATGAAGATTGTTTGTTTGTTCGTTCATGGGCTGAAACTCCCACGGCTTTTACGTGTATGACCGTTTTTACCCCGCCATTTAGGCAGCCATACGCCGCTTTCGGGGGAGCATGCTGGGTATTTTCGTGTTTCTATAACCCACCGAACTCTGACATGGATTACAGGATCTTTTTCGTGCGCACTTGGTCTTGTGCTTGCGTGTACACACGGGGGTGTTCGGACACCGAGGAGAGTCTGCACACAAAGTTGACTCTGAGAAATAAATCTCTCGCCGAACGTGGGGACGAACTCACGCTGACAGCGGCCAACTGGATACAAATCCAGCGCGCTACCGACTGAGCTACATCCCCGCCCGATGATGAAGATGATGATGATGGTTTGAGTTATATTGCATTAACCAATTAGAAAACAAACAAAACAAAAAACATCGACAAACGTTCTTGGAACGACAGGAAGAGAGTAGTGATGTAGACAACAAGAAAATGCTTACCACTGGTACTCACATCATTGTCATCATCATTATCATAATTATTACTACTATTGTAATGGGGTGTTATTTGAAGACCATTTGGATGACAAGATTATACACACAGAAAACTAAAGCGTCATCAGAGAAGTGCAGCCAGTATTGCAAAGAAAAAATGTTCGGCGGCAGGTGTCAGGCCGAGGTTGACCAAGACTACTCACGTTTTGACAGTCAACCAAGGGGGACAACTGTCCACTCGGTTCTCACCAACCAACACCTTCACCTCTCACGGGTTTCTAAGGACACTGTGGGAACAGGTGGGGTACTTTTCAGCACGGGTACCCGACCGTTCCCACCACGACCACCCCCCACCCGACCCCATCCTACCACCACTACCCCCCCCCCCCTCCCGCCCTCTCCAAACTTTGTTGACAAGGACGATTGACCTGATGGATCGGTTCCGGTCTCGGTCTCCCAGACCATTAGCTTAATCCGTTTAGAGATATTAAATTGATGTCGTGGTCGCGACGCAGTCGTGTGAGCGGCGTTAAGCTGACAGAGATGCATGTGGCTGAGTATGTGTGTAGACAGAGTCACTGACATCAACCCGCAAGAGGATTACTGTCAGAGGCTTTGTTTGAGCTGGCGTATAATGACAGAAAGTTGATCTTTGCTTCTCACACAATCTCGTGCGGAGACTAATATGTCTGGCTAGATGTACGTGAAATCAGAGGTATATTATCTACAAGTATGATGATCTGCTTGTGATGTAATACATTTCCGTCAATTTTTTTTTTCTCAAGTTTTCGGTGTGAATATTTTTTTTACGGCAACATCAAATAACATAAGACATAAAAAAAACTATGCTGTCAAGTTTTGTTTGCAAGCTTGTTGGATGATCAGGCTTTGGTTTTGTTTCATACGTGCAGTTTCAAAAAAGAAGACATTTAGATAACTGTCAGTAAGACGAACACGTAGCGTGTACACAAACTAATAAAGAGCAGGTACATCATATTGTTTTGGATGATTCTGTTTTCGATTGTTGTTGTTGTTGTTGTTGTTGTTGTTGTTGTTGTTGTTGTTGTTGTTGTTGTTTTGTGTCTCTGCAGAACCTAGGGGGTCATCCAAGACCGATTCAGCATCAGTTTTATTCTCTTATTTTTTGTCGGCCACCTCTTAGAAAACTATTCACATTAATGGCGTTTATAACACATCAGATTGTATTTCAACCACTTGCAGTACACAGGAACATTGCTTGGCTTTAGTAAATTCAACACATTCAATCACAACAAAATACAAAGTGATCACCGAATTGCTTTTACACACACACACACACACACACACACACACACACACACACACACACACACACACACACACACACACCCAAACACACACCACACAAAGCATAACTATAAAAAAAATTTAAAACAGCGGACAAAGCAAGACGGTTTACTTTTCTGAACGATACAAAATCAATAAGTGTAAATTCTATTAAAAATCACAGATCAAGTCAGCCTCCTCTTCCGGAGGTATTATTATAGTGACCATCCAACATTGACCCAAAGACTGACACTCCAACGCGGACAGGAAACAGACGGCCGTGAAATCGGAGGAACCTATTCAGGTGAGAGACTACAGTAAACTGATCTGTGCCACACATACCCTCCCCCTCCCTCCCCCCTCTGACGGCGCCAACCCCCAGCCACCTTCCAGCAGGAGTGACCCTCGGTTTTGTATTTCTGTGTCCCAGTCCGAGGACGGTGTTCTCACGTTCGGGCCACGCCCGTGGTGGCAAAAGGGCGAGGTGTTCTCACGTTCGGGCCACGCCCGTGGTGGCAAAAGGGCGAGGTGTTCTCACGTTCGGGCCACGCCCGTGGTGGCAAAAGGGCGAGGTGTTCTCACGTTCGGGCCACGCCCGTGGTGGCAAAAGGGCGAGGTGTTCTCACGTTCGGGCCACGCCCGTGGTGGCAAAAGGGCGAGGTGTTCTCACGTTCGGGCCACGCCCGTGGTGGCAAAAGGGCGAGGTGTTCTCACGTTCGGGCCACGCCCGTGGTGGCAAAAGGGCGAGGTGTTCTCACGTTCGGGCCACGCCCGTGGTGGCAAAAGGGCGAGGTGTTCTCACGTTCGGGCCACGCCCGTGGTGGCAAAAGGGCGAGGTGTTCTCACGTTCGGGCCACGCCCGTGGTGGCAAAAGGGCGAGGTGTTCTCACGTTCGGGCCACGCCCGTGGTGGCAAAAGGGCGAGGGGCACTATAGCAGGTAAGGGTTTGTGAAGTGTGGGTTGTGGGGGGGGGGGGGGGTCAGTGTTTTGAGAAGGGAGAGGGTAGGGGTTAGGGAGGGGAAGACTGGGGAGGTGAGAGGTTGATACTGCATTATTCTAATGAAGGGGCTGTTGAGCTAACCACTAATGAACACAATGCAAAGGGCGGGGATGTAGCTCAGTCGGTAGCGCGCTGGATTTGTATCCAGTTGGCCGCTGTCAGCGTGAGTTCGTCCCCACGTTCGGCGAGAGATTTATTTCTCAGAGTCAACTTTGTGTGCAGACTCTCCTCGGTGTCCGAACACCCCCCGTGTGTACACGCAAGCACAAGACCAAGTGCGCACGAAAAAGATCCTGTAATCCATGTCAGAGTTCGGTGGGTTATAGAAACACGAAAATACCCAGCATGCTTCCTCCGAAAACGGCGTATGGCTGCCTAAATGGCGGGGTAAAAAACGGTCATACACGTAAAATTCCATTCGTGCAAAAAACACGAGTGTTCGTGGGAGTTTCAGCCCACGAACGCAGAAGAAGAAGACGAAGAAGAAGAACACAAAGCAAACAAAACAACAGCCTGGCTGCTTCTCTCATGGAGTGGGACTTTGTGTGTCAATCTTCTTCTTCTTCTTCTTCTCGTTCGCTTCTTCTGGACGTCCACTCCTGTAGCTCCACGAATGCCGCCGTCTTCTTCTCGTTCTCTTCTTCTGGACGTCCACTCCTGTAGCTCCACGAATGCCGCCGTCTTCTTTATAGGGCCACCAGGTCGCGGAACAGCTTCTCCTGCAGGGGGTCTCATCCGGCCAAGATGTGCTGAATTGAATTTGTTGAATTGATGTAATTTAGTTTGACAAGGATGGCAGTTACACAATTAGTTTAGCAGAAAGAAGCAGCCAGGCCGTACTTTCACTTTTTTTTATTTTTATAAATTTTAACTTTTGTATTTGAACTTACAAAGTATGGAACATCTGAATCTATCTATGTCAAGGTGTGGACAAATGTCTGCACGAACCACAGGATATACACAGGAAGGGCGGCATTACCATCTCCTCTCACGAACCGACCCCCAGCATCAACCACCATCCGATCATCGATGCTATCACATTTCCGTTTTCCTGTCTGCTACTTCCTTTAGAGTACTTTTTTTTTCTTTTTTTCTTTACCCCGCCCCCTTTATAGTACTATTGTGTGGGTTTTTTTTTTACTCCGCCACCCCCCCCCCCCCCTTCCTTCCCTCCCCCTCCTCCCCCCCCTCTCCCCCCCCCCCCCCCCCCCCCCCCCCCCCATTGCATGTTGGACAACAGCGGGGTCAGCAAACCGTGGCCAGGTGGGAACGATTTGGACAGGTGCGATTGCCAGGAGCCAGAATCGCCATTCTGTGTCACATAATATGCTGTTCTAAGACATTATTTTAGACATTGACTTTGCGTTTTAAAGAAAAGTCAAGCTTCAGTACGAGTTTTGTCAAGGCAAACTGAAAAGATACAGCAAGGCTTTTCTTTTTCGTATTTTTGAATGTGTCTGAAACCATTCTGTGTAAACCCATTTAAAGTCAATGTATATGATTAGCAGGCCCAAGAACATCGCTTTCTGATTGTCATTTCTGCCTAAGTTTTGTCTGAATACCTGAGAAGCAGTGTAAGGCTGAGGCATACTGTGCCGATAACCAATGTGCATGACTACTACCTGCCTAGCTGTGTTTGTGTGTGTGTGTGTGTGTGTGTGTGTGTGAATGTGTGTGTGTAAGTGTGCGTGCGTGCGTGTGTGTGTGTGTTTTTGTGTGTGTGTTTGTGTGTGTGTGTGCTTCCTTTGGGTTTGTGTGTGTGCTATTAGTCTCACTATCAAACATAGTAATCCGTGATTTAAATCAGAATGACATAAAATGTAGCCGGAGAAAATAAAATTCAAGAAAACAAAAAAAAAGTAAAAACAAAAAGTAAAAAATCAATGAGTCAAAAATGAGCCTGCACAACTGACAAGATGAAAACCCTGCGCGCAGCACTTTTAGCTCGAAGGACAAAGCAGAACAAAAATGGAGGCGGGTGAAGAATAAAGGGGAACTGATGGCAGGTTGTCAGGGGGAGGGACAGCCACTGTTTCCTCCCGTGACAGATCACAAAACTACTTTAAGTGGCACAGTCACTGAACGGATCGAGTGATAGTAGAAACGAGGATCCTTTGCTAGGTCTTGCTTCCTGAATGAAAGTCTGACAGCGAAATCATAGTGTGGGGTTACTTTGGCCTCGTCTGTGTATTTCGGGCGCGATTTGAGATCCTCCTGGCCTCATGCGAAGGAAGAACTGTCTCAAATCTTGCCAGTAGCTTTGCACCAAATAAGTATACGTCCTGTGTACTTTCATGCAAGTGCTGGAATAGATATATTAGACAGACTGACTGACTTTGGGGGTTTAACGTCCTCTGATGTAGCTTGGACCTATTTGGGACATGATTGTTTGTACGCTGTTAGTTAGAACTGACTTGCTCTCTATAACTTTATGTTAGTTAGAACTGACTTGCTCTCTATAACTTTATGTTAGTTAGAACTGACTTGCTCTCTTTTACTTTATGTTAGTTAGAACTGACTTGCTCTCTATAACTTTATGTTAGTTAGAACTGACTTGCTCTCTATAACTTTATGTTAGTTAGAACTGACTTGCTCTCTATAACTTTATGTTAGTTAGAACTGACTTGCTCTCTATAACTTTATGTTAGTTAGAACTGACTTGCTCTCTATAACTTTATGTTAGTTTGAACTCGCCAGTGTAGGTCAGGTGTATTCTCTGTCAGCAATGCTGGCTCAGACAATCATATTTTGTGTTTTCTTGTCTCGAGAACCCAGGGGGTCATCCAAGACCAAGATGGGTTGCTATGGCCTCGTCTATAGAACCCTGTCACAGGTATATGATCTACAAGTTAGTATCCCCCTTCATTGGCTCTGTCGACTCCCGATTTTAAACCGCTTGCCTCCCTTCTGATAATGAAGAATAGAGCGTCGTCGTCCGGTACTAAATCTTCAAAATCTTGTATTCTTTTCATTTTAATTAATTCTAAAGGTTTGAGTGATGCACTGAAGATCGAATTTATCAAAGGGTTGCATAATTATCGGGTACCTCTGATGAACGATTTCCCAGAATTACTCATTCTATTTTTTAGTAACATCGGCTTTTGGGGAAATCCGAATGGGCGATTGTATCACGGCGCGTCGACTGGATGTAGTGGTGGTACGCTACTTCTAGTTTAATGCACTTCTGGTCCTGTTAAAATCTGTCAAGTCAAGTCAAGTCAATATTTATTTCAAAAAACCCCTAGGGTTACATGAATAAAATAAATAAAAATTGCAATAAACACGACAAAAAAGATATATGTAATAATGAGACACAACACTTCTAATTAACCGAAAATAAATCAAGCTTAATTCATAACAAAATAATTGTAATCATACATTTTTTTTTTACAGGAAAGTATATGTTTCTGTGTTTGTTTTTGTTTTAATAAGAAAGAAAAAAACACGTGATCAAATAATCAGAACTCTTTCAAAATACTCTTAATGAAATATATTAAATGCAATAACTTTCGTTTCTTTGTTAATTCAAATAAATGTTTAAATTTGACTGCATTTGAATTTCTACGAAAATACAATGGTAACAACCTTTTCCTCACATTTTCAAAAAAATGACACTGAAATATATAATGAAATTCATCTCCGAGTTCTCCAGACTGGCATTTAACACATATTCTTTCGTTATGTGGTATATTTAACATTCGGCCTTTCTGTATTGGCAATTTATGATTTAATGTTCTAAAGCGTAAAAAAGAGAGTTTGTCGCAAGTGCTGGGCAAGGTAAATGAAAGGAATACAAAAGGGTGACAAAAATCGCACTAAGAGCTATAGTACCAAAAGAGCATGTAGGTCCTTTGCACTGTAACGCAAGTGCTCGAATAGATATATATTCAAACTTGAACGGATGCTGTTTGTGTCACTTATTAGTTTGACATTAACTCGTCAGTGTAGGTCATATTTATTCTCGGACGTGTGTGTGTGTGTGTGTGTGTGTGTGTGTGTGTGTGTGTGTGTGTGTGTGTGTGTGTGTGCGCGCGCGCGTATCTATTTATGTCTTCTGCTTTCGTGTGCTGTAACTCCCACGCAAACTCGTTTGTTTTTTGTGCCTTATTTTGCAAGAGTGGATTTCCAAGAGTAAGGCCTGTGTGTGCCTTTTTCCACCACAAAATCAATCAATATGAGGCTTATATCGTGCATATTCCGTGGGTACAGTTCTAAGCACAGGGATTTATTTATTTTTTAATTTTTAATTTTTATTTGATGCAATTTATATCGCGCACATATTCAAGGCGCAGGGATTTATTTATGCCGTGTGAGATGGAATTTTTTTTTTTACACAATACATCACGCATTCACATCGGCCAGCAGATCGCAGCCATTTCGGCGCATATCCTACTTTTCACGGCCTATTATTCCAAGTCACACGGGTATTTTGGTGGACATTTTTATCTATGCCTATATAATTTTGCCAGGAAAGACCCTTTTGTCAATCGTGGGATCTTTAACGTGCACACCCCAATGTAGTCTACACGAAGGGACCTCGGTTTTTCGTCTCATCCGAAAGACTAGCACTTGAACCCATCACCTAGGTTAGGAAAGGGGGGGAAAAATTGCTAACGCCCTGACCCAGGGTCGAACTCCCAACCTCTCGCTTCCGAGCGCAAGTGCGTTACCACTCGGCCACCCAGTCCCAATTGGGGAGTCGTGCTCCTCAAATCACGAATCAGTCGATCCTTCATGTAAATTCATGGCTAGAAACTGAATATGTTCTTTTGATGATTTATTGGAGTTGTGGGCTTTGTGTCAGGTCTCAGTCTCCCACACTGTCCATTGATGTGACATCTGTCCGACATCCTAGCACGGAGACCGTACAACACGTTATTTCCAACCACACAAAGCTTGGCGTTCAGTTCCCATCAGCTGCGTGCTTCTACGCCATCTCCCTTCCCTTGTGTGTGTGTGTGTGTGTGTGTGTGGTTTTTGTGTGTGTGTGTGAGTGTGTGTGTGTGTGTGTGTGGGTGGTTTGTGTGTGTGTGTGTGTGCGTGTGTGTGTGCGTGTGTGTGTGTGTGTGTATGTGTGTGCGTGTGTGTGCGTGTGCGTGCGTGCGTGTGCGCGTGCGCGTGTGTGTGTGTGCTTGCGCGCGTGAGCGCTCGCGATCGTGTTTGTCTGCTTGTGTGTGTGTGTGTGCGTGGGTGGGTGTGTGCGTGTGTGTGTGTGTGTGTGTGTTCACGGGTATCATTTGTCCATTCAACAGGTGTCCATTGTGAACATGTGAATGGTTGAGCCGAGAGGCGTGGGAGTGCAGCTGTACGGCACAACGATCATGCAGGCTTTTGGTGTATGGCGGGCCACTGGTGCCACAATAACACAAAAGTCTAATGATGTAAGACCTTGCAAATTCTGATAAAAATCAGGCCCTAAAAAGGACGGCGTCTTAAAATCGAGGTACATTAACTGAGGTTTTGAACAGAACACCTGAACAATCAAGGTCTTAAAAGGGGGAAGTCTTAAATTGGCGGATCTTAAAAGCGGGGTCCTTCTTCTTCTTCTTCTTCTTCTTCTTCTTCTGCGTTCGTGGGCTGAAACTCCCACGTACACTCGTGTTTTTTGTACGAGTGGAATTTTACGTGTATGACCGTTTTTTATCCCGCCATTCAGGCAGCCATACGCCGTTTTCGGAGGAAGCATGCTGGGTATTTTCGTGTTTCTATAACCCACCGAACTCTGACATGGATGACAGGATCTTTTTCGTGCGCACTTGGTCTTGTGCTTGCGTGTACACACGGGCGGTGTTCGGACACCGAGGAGAGTCTGCACACAAAGTTGACTCTGAGAAATAAATCTCTCGCCGAACGTGGGGACGAACTCACGCTGACAGCGGCCAACTGGATACAAATCCAGCGCGCTACCGACTAAGCTACATCCCCGCCCAAAGCGGGGTCCCACCGGCTGTGTGTATAACAACACCAACAAGAACAAGTCGCATCATCAGTCATGACTGATACTTTGTGAAGATGAGAACCTTTCAGAACCATGTACAGTTAACGACAAATGAAAAAAAAGTCGCGTAAGGCGTAACAACAACATTTAGTCAAGCTGTCGAACTCACAGAACGAAACTGAACGCACTGCATTTTTTCACCAAGACCGCATACTTGTAGTTTCGTCAGTCCAGCGCTCGTGGCAAAGGCAGTGAAATCGAGAAGCCAGAATAGTGCGGTAATGGTCGCGCTGAGTAGGATAACACGCTTTTCTGTATCTCTATTCTTTTTAGCGTACTGAGTTTGTTTTAAATCCAAACATATCATATCTATATGTTTTTGGAATCAGGGACCGACAAGGAATAAGATGAAATTGTTTCTAAATCGATTTCGGACAATTAATTTTTATCATATGTTTCATATTTTTGATTTTCAGAGCTTGTTTGTAATCCAAATATAACATATGTATATGTTTTTGGAATCAGAAAATGACGAAGAATGAGATGACATTTTGTTGGATCGTTTAGAAAAAAAATGTTTTTAATGACAAGTTTCCGATTTTTAATGACCAAATTCATTAATTCTTTTTTAAGCCACCAAGCTGAAATGCAATACCAAAGTCCAGCCTTTGTCGAAGATTGCTTTGCCAAAATTTCAATCAATTTGATTGAAAAATGAGGGTGTGACAGTGCCGCCTCAACTTTTACAAAAAGCCGGATATGACGTCATCAAAGACATTTATCAAAACAAACAAAAAATCCGGGGATATCATTCCCAGGAACTCTCATGTCAAATTTCATAAAGATCGGTCCTGTAGTTTGGTCTGAATTGCTCTACACACACACAGAGACAGACAGACACACACACACACACACACACACACACACTCACACACACACACACACACATACACCACGACCCTCGTCTCGATTCCCCCTCTATGTTAAAACATTTAGTCAAAACTTGACTAAATGTAAAAAGGGGGGGGGGGGGGTCTAAATTCGGGGGTCTTAAAAGGGGGTTCCACTGTCACTACATCCACAGCACGCGACAGCCATGTTGCGCAGTAAGTTGAAACCTTTAGTCAAAACTTGACTAAATGTAAAAAGTTGCAAACTCTTTGAGTACCGACACTATTTATCCTTCATAATTAATCTTTTTTTGTGTGTACAAGATAACAATAAACAATGTACTCAGCAGAAAACAGCAACAAGAACAGATGAACATGAACTAGTTTTGACTTTCGTCTTCATCAGCAAAAGAACAACAAGAAACTGAAAAGAAGAGTGGACAGAGAAAGAAAATGATAGAATGAGCACAGACAAAATGTGCGTGTGTGTGTGTGTGTGTGAGTGTGTGTGTGTGTGTGTGTGTGTGTGTGTGTGTGTGTGTGTGTGTGTGTGTGTGTGTGTGTGTGTGTGTGTGTGTGTGTGTGAGTGTGTGTGTGTGTGTTTGTGCGTGCGTGCGCGCGTGTGTGTATGCGTGTGTGTATATTTGCGTTTGAGTGTGTGTGTTTGTGCGTGCGTGCGTGTGTGTGTGTGTGTGTGTGTGTGTGTGTGTGTGTGTGTGTGTGTGTGTGTGTCATTAATTCATGTGTCTATTTATATATACATGTATATATTTAATTTATTTATTTATTTATTTGTTCATTTATTCGTGCGTCTATCTATCTATTAACTATCCAGTCAGTTATTCATTCAGATAATTATTTCTCGTAATGATGCATGTTGGCACCAGTATGCCTCCATACTATCAACAGGTAGCTGAGCTGAGAAGCTGAATGGTCAAGCCAGCAGCAGTGCCGGTACGGGTGCACAATGGTCAGGGTGTGAGTAGAGTCCACTTGTTGTCGCTGACCCTTGATGAACCAGCAGCTGGTCAACAGTGAACTACCGTGGTTTGACGACAATGGCCGCTGAGTGGAGGGGCACACAGAAGAAGAGGCAGGGAGGCTTGGTAACTCACTTGGTAGAGCACTGGGCTGCAGTCATATGGCGATAACTTCTTCTTGAGGAGCCAAATTCACTATTATAAACAAAGTGGTCTGTTACTCTTATCGGGGCCTGGAATCTTTTCGCGGCATGCGTCTTGGACAACCCGATAGCGGCAAGCCCCCAGCCCCCCCCCCCCCCCCCTCCCCACCGACCGTCGGCGCGCTGCGTTTATGTTACACTAGGCCTTGGCAGAAACAAGATGGGTTAAAATCTAACAGGCCCCTGATCTTAAGACTTTTTTTTAATTGAAATAAAATCGAATTCATTAATATTATGTTGTCTGTGCGCTCGTCTTTACTCATACACTCACAGGTTTCGTACCAGTGTAACATCCCCCCCCCCCCCCCCCCCCAGCTTAAAACTCTTTGCTTGGCGACTTACTACTGCAGAACTTAAAACTGTTAACCCTCTAGAACCTGCTCATGCTAGCAGCGTTTCTAAACTTGTTTTTTGTGATGTTTGGTAATTCATTATCTCCAGGCAAATATATGCACTTTTATACAGCCGCGAAGTGTGTTACGAAGTGGTGTGTGTTGCGTGTGCCTATGCACACCAGCTTGGCTGAGGAGGGTGGAAAGCCATGCATGAAGTTGGCGGCAACGAGTGAATTTGTTTGCCTCAAAGCGAATGTCCGATACCGGTCGTTGTCGTAAAGAAATAGTCTCAGTAAATTTGCAAAAAATACACTATCCTCGTTTTCTAAGCCATTTTTCTCAAAGGTTTGGTAAACCGAGGCTTTTTTGTTTTCAAACGCTAATGATTCCGTCAGAAACATCGAACACGCTTTAAATGTTGCAACAACAACATCATAATCCAAACGCAGGTAAAATACTCTCTAACTATACTGAATTTGTGTTTGTAGTGCTGTAGTACAAGTTTCTTCGGTTTTACACTACATTTTTAGCTTGAAGGGATTGTAGTATGTTATATTTTGCAATATGAATAATTGTACATATCAATATAATGAAATAACAAGCAAATCGAGTCCAAACTTTTAGGTTTCCAACCTGGCAACTGAATAACAAGATGGCGTACATTTTGTCGTCTGCTTCCCCCTAACCCTTCATAAATGTAGAAAAAGTCCCCGAGTTTCCCCCTTCTTCTTGCCTTGGCTGCAATGTTTACGCGGCTGGGATTTATCACCGCGCGGCTCGCTGACAAGATAAAATAAACAAGCTCCCCCACTGGAATTGGGAACTAGTGGCCATATGGTGCACGAAGCGAAAGTGGGTGCCACCCAAACGGGTGAAAACAAACCACGTGGTTTGCTTGGTTGAAATCACAAAAAATCTCCACTTCAACCAATCCATCTCCACGTCTGGCTCCCACCCGGTTGGTCACTATCTTGTGCACCTCGGCCCATGACTCTCGTTGTGTTCCTTAGGTCACGGGTTCGAATCGAGGCCGGGAAACTTTATTTATCCTACATACGTGAGAGAGACACCCGTGAGATAATAATCGTTCAAATCACACGTGTGTATAATTATCATGTAAATGAGGTCATGTCAAGCAAGTCTGGCAGGGACCTGTTTTTCCACTGCTTATGATGCCAAAGTCACCGAGACAAACGTCATTATAGAAACAAAAATTGCGCTCGCTAATTACCCTCGATGAATCTTTAGAACTAACACGTCACACCACACTTTCAGAGTGACGTTTCTTTGCTTTGACGTAATAGATTGCACGAGGCTTTAGAAGAGATCGAGGTTCCAAAACAAGCGTCTTCAATCTGCCTCGACTGCAGGACATTTTCAGTAAAATACACGTAAGTACAGTATGTAGGATAAACAGAACACTACATGGCTTGCTGTTTCGTACCAGATTTACACTCGTTGCTTTTTCAAATAGTGAACAGCTCGCTTTCGCTCGCAGTTCAATATTTAAAAAAACAAACTCGTGTAAATCTGGTACGACACAGCAAGCCATGTAGTATTCTCTATGTGCAGACTCAGAGACGGTATCCCTGTCCCACCCTCGTGGCACTACAGTGGCACGTTAAAAGACCTCGGTCATTCTGCTGTAAGTGCAGGTGGTTTGCATGATTACACATAAACACGCACACACCCGGGTAGCGCGACTCTTGTTGCTGCTAGCTTTCCATCCGTTTTTACCAGCAATGGAATTATAAAGTAAAAGAATTTTTGCGGGCCACAACACAAGACATTCAGGGTTGTTGCTAGGATTCATTCAGTTTCTTCGGCAAATTGTACAGAAATGGACAAAACAGTTTCGGCAAATCAGTTTCAGAAGTTTTTGACAGTCCTTGGCAACATCTTTCCCCAACTGTGAAAACGTTCTATTATTTCATGTGACAGGATTGTTCATTTCATATTTGAGATTATAGATAGAGAGAAAGACACACAGAGAGACAGACATACAGAGAAAGCAAAAGAGAGAGAGAGAGAGAGAGAGAGAGAGAGAGAGAGAGAGAGAGAGAGAGAGAGAGACGGACAGACAGACAGACAGACAGGCAGAGACAGACAGACAGACAGAGACAGACAGAGACAGACAGACAGACAGATAGTCAGATAGTCAGACAGACAGGCAGAGCTTGGGGTGTGCACGTTAAAGATCCCACGATTGACAAAAGGGTCTTTCCTGGCAAAATAGTATAGGCATAGATAAAAAATGTCCACCAAAATACCCGTGTGACTTGGAATAATAGACCGTGAAAAGTAGGATATGCGCCGAAATGGCTGCGATCTGCTGGTCGATGTGAATGCGTGATGTATTGTGTAAAAAATTCCATCTCACACGGCATAAATAGATCCCTGCGCCTTAAGTCCGAGTCTGGAGATACGCGCGCGATATAAGACTTCATATAACATAGCTTAATTGTGCTGCCAAAAAACTAAATCTTCCGTGCTTAGCTTACTGAAAGCATACACAGAAAAGTTCAACTCATACCTTTTGCTTCCGAAATATTTTGAAATTATGTAGTGCAAACGATACATCAATGTCACTATGCGGGTGAAAAGGCGCCAGGAAAAAACGAACACAGTTTACATGTGTTTCCTCTAAGAAATTTGAAAGATTGAAAGCCCGCGACGGTGTAACTTGCTCAGAATACAAGATTGGGGAACCACGGTCCAAATCCTGTCCTCTAAACATTGGGGTAAAAACGAAGAAGGGCGCAGCAAAGAAATGGAACTTGTGATTGACTGAGCTGACGTCAAAGGTCTCTTCTTACTGACGTGACTGACGTCTCCTAAATCTTGAGAAAACTTGGGGGGGGGGGGAGAGAGAGAGAGAGTGAGAGAGAGAGAGAGAGAGAGAGAGAGAGAGAGAGAGAGAGAGAGAGAGAGAGAGAGAGAGAGAGAGAGAGAGAGAGAGAGAGAGAGAGAGAGAGGGAGGGAATGTGAGAGAAAATTCAGAACTCAGAAATTTATTACGAAAGGATAAAGGTTTTAGGCTTAGCCTAATCTTCCAATCTGTCCTGAGAGAAAGACCGAGAGAGACTGAGTGAGAGAGAGAGAGATGGAGAGAGAATGATAATAGAAAGAGAGTGAGGGAAAGTGATAGATAAAGTGAGAGACAGACAGACAGACAGAAGTAGAGAGAGACAGACAGACCGACAGAGACGTAGTCGTTCCACGGATCTAGTCTTTCGGATGAGACGAAAAACCGAGGTCCCTTCGTGTACACTACATTGGGGTGTGCACGTTAAAGATCCCACAATTGACAAAAGGGTCTTTCCTGGCAAAATTGTATGGGCATAGATAAAAATGTCCACCAAAATACCCGTGTGACTTGGAATAATAGGCCGTGAAAAGTAGGATATGCGCCGAAATGGCTGCGATCTGCTGGCCGATGTGAATGCGTGATGTATTGTGTAAAAAAAATTCCATCTCACACGGCATAAATAAATCCCTGCGCCTTGAATATGTGCGCGATATAAATTGCATTAAAAAAATTTAAAAAAATAAAAATCCCTGCGCTTAGAACTGTACCCACGGAATACGCGCGATATAAGCCTCATATTGATTGATTGATTGATCTTCAAGAACCCTCCAGAGTAATAATTGTGTTCTAAAGTTATCTTGCACACTAGTGTTCCACTTATTACCACAAGAAGCCAACAAGGAGCATAGAATTAAAATGGGAAAGATTTCCTTTGTTGATATTAACAATCAATCAACAACAGTACCCAATATATTGACGGACTGTCTGATGATATCTTCTGCTATGGTCTGTTGAGACAGTGATATCAAAATCGAGACCGGAGGTCGAGATTTTGATATCACTGTCGAAACAGACCAATAGCAGAAGATATCATCACACAGTCAGTCAATGTTAGATATATTGCTAATTCTCTGCACATTTTGTATTTACTGTAAAAAAATTACAAAAGTATTTGTCTCAGTTTTGGCTGTTCCATATCCCTCCCTCTGATTATTATTTCTTTTTGTTCACGTTTTTCTTGTACTTTTCAGTATTTTAAAATGTCTTTTCTTTCAAAAAGTCTTTAGTCACTTGCTCAACTACATTCTGGGATAATTACATTTTCATATATATTTGTTTGTTTTTAAATTTCGGTGTTTTTGTTTTTGAAGTGGGGAAGCAATAAAGAGGTCGTCGATATCAAAACTGATATCGACGGAAATGTCGTCGATATCACTTTTGCACTGAGCTCAATTTTGCCCAATTGACCAATGGAAATCCACGTAACATATGAAATAGCAATATAATCTTTTATCAACCCATCAAATAAACTAGATTTAAAAGAGAAGCAACAAAAAGCATACAATAATTTTAGTGAAATGATTTTTTAGATACAAAAAAAGGTCGTCGTTCTTTTCTGAGCTATATCTAGGTACTCAGATTAAGACATGAACACAATCAAAGGTGAAAGAAACAAATGGGAACATAAAATTAATGAAAAGGGCAACAACTAACAGATCTGTGAAATGTTATTTTGCATTATATCTACAAAATCCTGAATGAATTATGCAAATCTTGTCATGTGACCCTGTCCCACAATACAGAATTTCCCACGCACATGTTGGCCGATGAATGACGTATGTCACACGCTTTCCTTCTTTGCCACTACTAAAGCAAACGTGTGCATAGAGAATACTACATGGCTTGCTGTGTGGTACCAGATTTACACGAGTTGTTTTTTTAAATATTGAACTGCGAGCGAAAGCGAGCTGTTCACTATTTGAAAAAGCAACGAGTGTAAATCTGGTACGACACAGCAAGCCATGTAGTATTCTGTTTATCCTACATACTGTTCTTACGTGTATTTTACTGAAAATGTCCTTCATTCGAGGCAGCTAAATTGAAGACGCTTGTTTTGGAACCTTGATCTCTTCTAAAGCCTCGTGCAATCTATTACGTCAAAGCAAAGAAACGTCACTCTGAAAGTGTGGCGTGACGTGTTAGTTATAAAAATTCATCGAGGGTAATTAGCGAGCGCAATTTTTGTTTCTATAATGACGTTTGTCTCGGTGACTTTGGCATCATAAGCAGTGGAAAAACAGGTCCCTGCCAGACTTGCTTGACATGACCTCATTTACATGATATACACACGTGTGATTTGAACGATTATTATCTCACGGGTGTCTCTCTCACGTATGTAGGATAAAAGATTGTATGTTACACGCTTTAGGAGCATGGCAAGAACGGATTCAAACTCAAAATCGTCCCTCCAAAAGCCAAAAAATACACACACGACTTTTATTTCTCCTGCTGTTATAGTTTCTTCTCTTTGCAAATTCTTCAACGCTCAGAATACTGAAAACGGCATCCCAGACGACAGTACTGTTTCCCTTCGCGAATTTAGCTTCCCTTGGAAAGTGGCTCGCTCAGGAGGCCTGTTAGTCTGACACTATAAGGACAGAGTTCTGAACATAGATGACAAAGATTCCGGAATGAACAAACATTTCGCGGATGCAGACACAGAAAGACGTCATGAAGAATGCGATGCTTCAAAAAATACAGACTGTGACGATGACTGTGACGTCATTCACATATACCGAGACGTCATTTACAGTTGTTCGGTCACTTCCGTCAAAAAGTAGATCTCTCCACAATGGCTGCTCCTGTGTTTAGGTTTGTCAAGTTTGAGTACAC
The DNA here is from genome assembly GCF_037325665.1 of Littorina saxatilis. Taxonomy (NCBI): domain Eukaryota; kingdom Metazoa; phylum Mollusca; class Gastropoda; order Littorinimorpha; family Littorinidae; genus Littorina; species Littorina saxatilis. The sequence goes on along the minus strand of NC_090256.1, from coordinate 74,281,590 downwards.
AAAACGTGTTTGTTCTCTCCTCTGTTGAAGCTGTGAGACATAAATGCTATTCCGACTTGGTCGTGTGACAGACGTTCAACGTAATCTCGTGTGGAAGAAAACGTCTGTCACACGACCAAGTCGGAATAGCAGGTAATGTCATCTGTCTGTCAGTCTGTGTGTTGTGTACGAGTGATTGACAATGACACATCGCAAATGTCCATCTTAAGTCCTCGGCCACGTACATGGTAATTTCTTCGGAAATCTGCTTGACGTTTTGTGGATAGCTAAACCCTGAACGTCCACACCGCAACTAGTAATGCAAATGATGAGTATAGCATAATGCCTGCACACCAACGGCCATTCGTTAAGAAATATCATAACTTTACACGCCACGCCTAACGTGACATGCCAGAGGGAAAGACTATAGAGACAGAGAGAGGAAGGGGAGGAAGGGGAGGGAGGGGGGGGGGGGGGGTGGGAACGACATAACTCCGTAATGGTTGAATATATGATTGAAATAAAAGAACATGTTCCTTTTTGTCTCCTGCCAAATACAAATGCCTTTCACTATCCACCTGAGCTGCAAAACACACACACACACAGTGACACACACACACTGACTCACGCACACACACACATACACATACACACACACACACACACACACAAACACACACACAGACACAGACACACAAACACACACAACACACACACACACATACACACACACACACACACTGACACACACACACACGCACGCACACACAAACAATCCCCCCCATACACACACAATTACTCCGACACATCGGGCCCAACACACACACACACACACACACACACACAAAAGTGACCCCGAAACTGTCACAAAACCTGACACCCCGACTTGGACAAGAAGAGCGCACGAGCAACAGAATGGCTCCCCAAAACACCTGTCGCTGTGGGGGTCAGTGCAGGGGTCAGTTGACGTGGAACAACGGGTGATTGACGTGGTCAGACAGCGTCCTCACTCCCTCTGACCGTGACAAGATGGACTCTGACAGAGGGCAGAGCATTTCCGATGATCCGACAGCTACTTGGCGTCTCAAGTGACCATTTTGCAGACAGCAAAATCGAGTGCTCACCAAGATCGCAAAACCGAGGGAAGATACGGAGATGAGCAGAGGCTATTCACCGTGTTAGCGACAACACATACACACACACACACACACACACACACACATACACACAACTTAACACACACACACACACACACACAAACGCACACACACGCACACACACACACTACCCATCAAACGAACGAATAATGAAGGCAAACTAACCAATCAACCAACCAGCCAACTAACTCACTCACAAACCAATCAATCAGCCACTCCAGTCAAGGGAAGACCAGTGCCTGGCCTGTCTAAAAAAAAACTCCGCGTGAGGGATTTTGCAGCATACGAGAGTGAAGATAAAGAGGGAAACAATTTTGAATCAACCAACTACCTAACCACTAATCCAGACCACCGAAAACTGGCCATAGATCTATACACTCTACCTACTGTATTATTGCAAAAGCACAGAAAATGAAAGACGTCAGTGTCAGGCTTTTCAAGTCTCTCTCCCACCCTCCCCACCTGGGCGATAAACCATCGTGGTCTCTTCACGGCTCAGAGCCAAAGCAGCGGAGGGGCGGCGAATAGTTTTTTACTGGGCACTTGTCAGTCATTTTGCACGCCTCATATTCCAGCCCTAATCCTTTGAAGGTGATAGAAACGCCACAGAGACGGTGGGGGGTAGAGGGGGTACGAGCCAATAAAAGACTGGGAAAGCCGGACCCTTCTGTTGTGAATTACTGCCTACAATGCTAGACTTGTGCGACTGACTGAGACTGCGGGTCGACTTCCTGTGGGTGTGGGATTATTAAAAAGAATAGCCTCGCGCGATCTTCCATTATCATCAAAGACCGGATGCGTAAGGGGGATCTAAGTCTCTGTTGTCCGTTTTCAAATACATGTCAGACAGAATAAAGGTCATGAGATTTTGATTCTGTGCGGTGATAAGACAAGACGCAGCTCTGTCCCTGACTTCCGGTGTACTCAATAGAACTGGTAAGAGGGTGTACTCCCCTTTGATGAAACCACAAACACTGACAAAGACTGGTATTGTAGACTGAGTATACAGGCTTTGTGCAAAGGGTGTGCGTTCTGTCCAGATAGACAATAGCAGTTGGCGGAGAGTGTCTAAAACATAAATGTCTAAATCCGAGTTATTGACGTATTACTGGTTACCATCAGTCATCACGAGAGAGAGAGAGAGAGAGAGAGAGAGAGAGAGAGAGAGAGAGGTGGAGGGGGGGAGAGAAGAGAGACGGAGGGAGGGAGAGATGATAAAAGAGGGAGAGATAAGAGAGAGAGAGAGAGAGCGAGAGAGAGAGGAGGGGAGACTGAGAAAGAGGGAGATAGAGAGTGCTTTCGAAGCTTTTTCATCGCCAATCTTGTAAGACAAACACATGCGAAGAGAAACATTACCATGCACTCCGAAATGTATAGTTAAGATTTAACGCTTTGATTTCTTTACATACATATTGAAATGATATTGATCATTTCCGTTGTTGAAATGGGGGTTGGGGTGCACGGTACAAGATGGCCGGGAAGGAATGTGAAAGTTCGATATAAAAAAAAAACCCATTAATTTTCGACTTTCTTTTTTCTCTCAGATACTTGTGGTTTTCTGAAGCAGAAAAAAATCGTGTCAAAATAAACACACATTAACAGCAACAAATCGTGTCAAAATAAACACACATTAACAGCAACAAATCGTGTCAAAATAAACACACATTAACAGCAACAAATCGTGTCAAAATAAACACACATTAACAGCAACAAATCGTGTCAAAATAAACACACATTAACAGCAACAAATCAGCTATTTCCACTCGTGTCACTGTGACTGTTGCAATGTGTCACCCCAGAAACGCGGAGCAACTCAAATAAACGCCACGTTTCAGTGTTGTCACTCACGTGCACGTGTTACACAGCACACACAACGTGTGTCGCACGTGCCAAATTCTATGCGCGCCAGCTGACACGTTTGTGTCACTGTCAGTTGAACTTTCACTCTCAACACCACATTCTCTGCACAAAACCGCCATAGTCTTTGTGACAAAGGGACACATCATACTAGTATTTGGTTTGTTTTCAGTCATGTGCGAAAAGTAAACTTGTCTCATCAATTATGTTTTCGGACACATTCTGGACTACTGTAGCGTACCATGTCACGCATTTTTGTGCTCGCGTCTACGTTGTTTTGACTGAATACTGTGACTTTCCTTCGGTAAGTCTCCCCCCCCCCTATCTCTCTCTCTCTCTCTCTCTCTCTCTCTCTCTCTCTCTCTCTCTCTCTCTCTCTCTCTCTCTCTCTCTCTCTTTTCTTGTAAGTTTTTCAGTGTTGAGTTTCTAGTGTCAAACGTGTCCATGGTGGAGAGTTTTTAATTTAGATTAAGTGCTTGTCTGGGGAGTGGGGGTGAAGGATGGGGGGTTGTGGGTATAGATGGGTAAATATGTGGACGAGACAAGCCAGGCGAAGCGAACACCGGAAACACAATAGCTTGAAGTTGAAGGGTATTATCAAAACATTTCCCTAGCTCACTGCAGACTGGTGACGTTAAAATCTCAATTTTACCATTTCATCGAAAACCCTTTTGTGCAACAAAACTCCCCTAGGTTCACCGAACAGAATTTGCAAGTGTCTCGTCGAACTTCCCTTTCTTACACTGACTTGGGGAGTTGGCCCAGTTTGTTCCGCAGTGTTACAGGAGTAGCGAGCACCACGTGCTTCTGTCGCGACCACTGAGTGTCTGACGGCTAGTATCAAGTGCACACCTCATATCGCTCGCTGATCAACTTCTACGCTTGATTCGGCTTTGAACTAAGTATCTTACGAAACCATGTGAGAATTCATATGCCTCTGCGGGCAATAGCTTCTGAGCAATTCTATTATAACCAGGCCATGTTTTGTTCTATGCGCTTTCTGTGCAAGATGAGAATTATTTGCTTAAGCAATGACACAAATTGGCTTAAGGTATAAGCTATGAAAATCGATTCAGCACACACGAAAACTCACAAAGCATCAAGGCTGTTCATTTTGTGTGGCCAAGTATAAGAGTAATCTTATCCCATCTAAACGTCGGGATGGATCTGAGGTGATTAAAAGATCACATTGGCAGAAGAACGAACAGACCACTGAAGCCGGTTTCATGGACTCGCGGCTTCGTCATCCGACTGTTCTTGCTCACCGGATAACTGGGGTTGTCCGAACGCGGTGCAAAAAAGCATTGTCTCAAAACGAAAGTGATAAGAGTTGTCCGTCCCTGCCATTGCCCGCGGCGCTGTCGGCGGGTAGTTCCGGTTGTTTTGTTGACGTCCAAAATGGCTGAACGAGAGAAGAAGATAAGTGGTGGAAGGAAACGTTACTGTGTCTGCTGTTCAAACTACGTGGGTAAAGAAGTTGAAAGGCGGATTGTCATGCGGTTCCATTTTGCAAACACATACCGGAACTACCTGCCGTTCCAGGGGCGCAACTCTGTCCGACTATCGCGTTAGTTACGAGACAGGCAGGGATCGGGCAACTAACTCCCCATGTGAAGAGGCACACAGCCGACTGAGTTTTTGTCGTCAAACCCGATTTCGTCGAATAACTGCATTGAACTCTTTCCACAGCATTATTTTGACTTGAAGTGTTGACGGCCCATGGAACCTGCCCCTAATACCTGTACACATTTTGACTTGAAGTGTTGACGGCCCATGGAACCTGCCCCTAATACCTGTACACATTTTGACTGTGTTGACGGCCCATGGAACCTGCCCCTAATACCTGTACACATTTTGACTTGAAGTGTTGACGGCCCATGGAACCTGCCCCTAATACCTGTAAACATTTGAGGCGAAAAAAGGCAAAGCGATTGGGAGTAAAACCCCGCTTCATCAGTTTTTAGGCAGTGCAGTACCGTTATATGTCAACACATAAACGAGTACTTACCAAGTTGAAGTTTGTGTTGAATTCCCTGATTGCAGTTTACAGGAACGGAGGATATGTGAGATATGCATGCGACAGTACGGACAGCCATTCTTTACAGCACAGATCATCAACCCCAAGGTTTGTGATGATCTGTACAAGTTTGTCATCGACATCAGAATACTGAAAATAGAACAGAAATTTACAGCTATAAGATATGGTCTGTCATCCCCAATGGGTAGGAAATACATTTGTGAGGGTGGGCACATATCCCTCCGTTCCTGTAAAGTGCAATCATGGAAATCTACAGAAACTTCAGCTTGGTAATTAAGTACTCGTTAATGTGTTGAATTCCATTTTTGCGAGAAATGGAATTGATGGTCAGACTAGTACACTAGCTCTGCGCAGTTCTGCCTATAAGGGATAAATTGATGGTCAGACTAGTACACTAGCTCTGCGCAGTTCTGCCTATAAGGGATAAATTGATGGTCAGACTAGTACACTAGCTCTGCGCAGTTCTGCCTATAAGGGATAAATTGATGGTCAGACTAGTACACTAGCTCTGCGCAGTTCTGCCTATAAGGGATAAATTGATGGTCAGACTAGTACACTAGCTCTGCGCAGTTCTGCCTATAAGGGATAAATTGATGGTCAGACTAGTACACTAGCTCTGCGCAGTTCTGCCTATAAGGGATAAATTGATGGTCAGACTAGTACACTAGCTCTGCGCAGTTCTGCCTATAAGGGATAAATTGACGTAGAGTGCACGTTGTTGACTCTGACTGCGGGCCACAACCCGTTATTTAGGTGACACGTAGGGAGACAAGAAGGTAAAGTAGTCCAGACCTATTTTCGAATTCCTACCCTTCCGCTAAATGCGCGTTACACCGCGGTGGGTCGTCTGCTACTTCGGGCGCACTTCCGCCATGATGTAAGTGACACACGAAGGGGAGGGGGGAAAGGTGTGTGTGTGTGTGTGAGCCTGTGTGTGTGTGTGTGTGCCTGTGTGTGTGTGCATGTGTGTGTGTGTGTGTGTGTGTGTATATATATATATATACATGTATATATGTATAGAATGACGTCAAGAGCGAGAATGCAGAGAAATTACGTCATGAGCAAGGGAGGTCATCCTTTACTCTGTGTGTGTCTCCGCCGCCTACATTCCAACGTGGAATTTTGAAAGCAGGTACATATATATAATGTGTGTGTTTGTGTGTGTGTGTGTGTGTGTGTGTGTGTGTGTGTGTGTGTGTGTGTGTGTGAGAGAGAGAGAGAGAGAGAGAGAGAGAGAGAGAGAGAGAGCAGTAGGAAGTACCATAATTTTGTTTCTGTTAAAAGCCACTGCAACCTTTTTTCGGGAAGTAATTGTCTCTCAATTTTGCAACTGCAGAATAGTTCAAACATCTTGCGAACTGTGCTTCAAGTCTCGAACAGAGTCGGCTAATAAATCATTTCCATTCCTCTATGCATAATTATGCGTGTATTGCAAATGATCTGCCATCAGGTAGGTCAATCAAACGGTCAAATCCTACGCTTTGCACAAGAGCCAAGGACTACTAAAGTAGTAGTCCTTGACAAGAGCACAAACCGACTTCCTGTTGTTGTTTTCCGGAAATCGTGAACAGAAATAAAATTCAAACAAATGTGTATGTAAGCAAGAAGACCTCACGGCAAGGTTTTGTTTTTTTTAATGCTGACATCATGATGTAAGGACAGTATGGCAAAGGTGAGTTCATTCGATAGACTGATAAACATTCCGCAAGGCCAGTATAGTCGTACTAAAAACGTATATCTGCTGAACAAGTGAAAATCTCCATTCCTTTCTTTCCTTTTTCCGAGTAAGAACTACCATAAGCCACTGCACATTTTGGGGGGAAAGTAGTTCTCTCTCAATTTTACAACTGCAGAATAATTCAAACATCTTGCGAACTGTGCTTCAAGTATCGAACAGAATCGGCTGATAAATCATGTTCATACCTCTGAGCATGTGTGTATTGCGAATGATCTGCCATCAGGCAGGTGAAGCAAAAGGTCAAATCTTGTGCTCTGTGCAAGAGCTCAAACCGACTTCCTGTTGTTGTTTTCCGGAAATCGTGACCGGAAATTCAAACACATGTTTGTGTAAACAGGAAGATAACACGGCAAGTGTTTTATTTTTTTTAATGCTGACATCATGATGTAAGGACAGTATGTTAAAGGTGAGTTCAATGACACTGAGACTGATAAACCTTCCGCATGGCCAGTATAGTCGTATTGAAAACGTACATCTGCTGAACAAGTGAAAATCTTCATACCTTTCTTTCCTTCTTCTCTTCTCTCCTCAACTTCCTTTGAGGTTTTGAGTTTCTTTCTTCCCTCCTTCCTTCCTTCCTTCTATTCATCCAACGATTCCCCTATTCCGGTGGCTTCGTTCCTTTCGTCATTGTGTGTGTGTGTGGGGGGGGATGTTTGTGTGTATGTGTGTGTGTGTGTGTGTGTTTGTGTGTATGTGTGTGTGTGTGTGTCTGTTTGTGTCTGCCTGTCCGTCTGTCTGTCTGTCTGTCTATGTCCCTGTGTCTGTGTCAGTGTGAATTCTTATGCGTTTGCGTTTCAGTGAATGCTTTCTGTTTTTTTTTACTTTACGTTTACCTTTTAAATCCTTGACTGTTGTTTTTCAAACCCAGTCATATTGGGCATGAGAAATGAGGTCAAGTCTAGTCCCAGCCTAACGGATCATCAAGCACGTGCAGCTCGTGAGAGAAAAGGCATGTGTATTACTTCACACCACACACTGCGCTCTCTGGGTCCTGCAACATGCACAACAGCTCATTCACACCACCTGCAGGCTGTGAAACTGGATCAATGCTGTCTTCTTAGACAATCCCAGTAAGTGCCTTTCAGGCGTTGTTATGTTGTTGTTCAAAAAACAAATAAAAATAATTCCAATTAAAAAAATAAAACTTTTAGACAAACATTGTGTATGTGGGCTTGACTGTACATAAAACTGAAACCGGCATGACGGGCGCAGTGGCGTGGTGGTAAGACGTCGGCCTCCTAATCGGGAGGTCGTAGTTCGAATCCCGGTCGCTGCCGCCTGGTGTGTTAAGAGTGGAGATTTTTCCGATCTCCCAGGTCAACTTATGTGCAGACCTGCTAGTGACTTAACCCCCTTCGTGTGTACACGCAAGCACAAGACCAAGTGCGCACGGAAAAGATCCTGTAATCCATGTCGGAGTTCGGTGGATTATGGAAACACGAAAATACCCAGCATACCTACTCAACGAAAGCGGAGTGAGCTGACTATGTTCTCAGAGTATAGTGTGGGGAACCCAAATGGGCAAACGAGCTCACACGTAACCAGAAAATTCTGGAACGCTGAAGAAGAAGAAGAAACCGGCACACTGGGCTGTGGTACACAATACTTACAATTACTTTTGGCGCTACGCAGGCGTTGTTATTAATTTAAAGATAACGAAATGGTTAAAACTTGGAACGTTTACTGCTTGAGGACAAAACAACACGTTCAGAAGAACCTCAACCTAACGACCGTTGAACTGGACAGCCAAGAGACAAGCTAGAAGAAGAAAAATGTTGCTTTGATTTTTCTTAGAATATCCCCATTAATATTATGGTAGTAGCAATGATTAAATATTACACATTTCGTTGTTATTATTAATATATTATGATTATAACGAGCGGTTATATCACCAGCGAATACACACTGTAGACTCCTTCGCAGCGGTGTGTTGCGTGCCGCACGGGTATTTGCACCCCGCACGCTGGAGCGGTAAGTTGAGTGGGGTTTGTGTCTCGATAAAACAGCTTCTTGTATAAACATTTCGTAACTTTGCACATTAAGATATGTCTTGTTAGATCTGTTAGTGTTTCTTCTACACGCCGATGTACTTTTTGGGTGCATATTTTGTATATTATAGCCGTGATTCTGTAAAATATCACGCCTGTAACTGCACAGAAGCAAATTTCGTAGCATTCGCAACAAATTACTGGTGTAAACTTTAATGTGAAGAACTGCCATCAGTTCCACAAAAACCTGAACCTTTCTGCAGTACTGAGGCCGAGTTTCAAGCTTCTAGGACCTTGCAGACAGCGAAAAGCATTCGGAGAATGAGAATTATCCTACAACTTCTGTGTTTGCCCCCCGAAGCTGCCGTGTTTCTCCCCCGCAGCTGCCGTGTTTGCCCACCGTTTGTGTTTGACCACCGACCCTGCACACTCATGTTTATGTGTTTACTCAGGTATTGTTTTTATAAACACATTTTATAATATTTGTGTGTTTCAGCACGTATGGATTATAAATGCTACCAGTGTGGAACAACTTTTGCCATCTTCCATGAAATTATCGCCCATAACGTCAATGAACACCCCGATAAGCAGCTCAAAATTAGAATTTTGACCGTCAACAGTAACACTGGGAAACAATCGTATGCAGGGCACGATTATAAAGTCATTCCGGCAGATGTTCTGAAAGGCGGACAAAGAATAGTTGCAAAGGATTCGCACAATATTGTTCTCATTTCAAATGACGATTCTTCAATTGAGGAAGATCCTACAGAAGCAAATGCACAACAACAGGTTCAGAAACTGTTGCCAGACGTAATTACCCAACTAAAAAGAAGTGGACAGTTGGATACATATATTCTTTTCCACGAACTGGTCGCTTCAGGCGACTTTCCTCTAGATAATATCGCATTTAAACTGTTTTTGGATGTAGTTAGGTTTTTTTCGTGTCGCACAGTTAGGGCAATGAGATATGGTAATGACACCAAACTTTTCTGGCGTACCGGCTACAAACTGTTCCACGGGACATTTCTGAGATTCATGGGCGGTCCAAAACATGAGGGCAATCTACTTGATGCATGGGTCCGGGTCGTCCGTGGATAACAGGCTGGAGCCTGTTGATGCGAAAATTAACTTCGCTGTCCCAGCTTCAAAGTTCCTGGAAACGTCTGCAGTCATCAAGACAGAGATCAAGCCTGGCATCATCGATGATTGTCTGAAAACTGTGGCGAAGCATTCAAAGCAAGTAAAAGTGAGCTTTGATTGGAAGAAAATTAATGGCTCCTTGACTCACAAGAAAGGAGATGTGGATCTATTTGGCTGCGAAAACGCCCCTACGTTTGCTCAGCTAAATGAAAGAAAGATGCAAGAACTACAGATTCTGAAAGACATGGCGCAAAAGGCAGAGCTGGGCACTCTCACCCACACAGACATTCAGAATGCGGTCCACCTAATCAGTGTTCGCATCAAAGAACTCAGACAGATGGCCTGGCAACAGTTTCTAAACCTGTTGTTGTGCATTTGCTTCTGTAGGATCTTCCTCAATTGAAGAATCGTCATTTGAAATGAGAACAATATTGTGCGAATCCTTTGCAACTATTCTTTGTCCGCCTTTCAGAACATCTGCCGGAATGACTTTATAATCGTGCCCTGCATACGATTGTTTCCCTGTGGTACTGTTGACGGTCAAAATTCTAATTTTGAGCTGCTTATCGGGGTGTTCATTGACGTTATGGGCGATAATTTCATGGAAGATGGCAAAAGTTGTTCCACACTGGTAGCATTTATCAAGCCGGTACAGAGATCAAGCCTGGCTGAAACACACAAATATTATAAAATGTGTTTATAAAAACAATACCTGAGTAAACACATAAACATGAGTGTGCAGGGTCGGTGGTCAAACACAAACGGTGGGCAAACACGGCAGCTGCGGGGGAGAAACACGGCAGCTTCGGGGGGCAAACACAGAAGTTGTAGGATAATTCTCATTCTCCGAATGCTTTTCGCTGTCTGCAAGGTCCTAGAAGCTTGAAACTCGGCCTCAGTACTGCAGAAAGGTTCAGGTTTTTGTGGAACTGATGGCAGTTCTTCACATTAAAGTTTACACCAGTAATTTGTTGCGAATGCTACGAAATTTGCTTCTGTGTAGTTACAGGCGTGATATTTTACAGAATCACGGCTATAATATACAAAATATGCACCCAAAAAGTACATCGGCGTGTAGAAGAAACACTAACAGATCTAACAAGACATATCTTGATGTGCAAAGTTACGAAATGTTAAAACAAGAAGCTGTTTTATCGAGACACAAACCCCACTCAACTTACCGCTCCAGCGTGCGGGGTGCAAATACCCGTGCGGCACGCAACACACCGCTGCGAAGGAGTCTACAGTGTGGAATATAGGCTAAATGCATTACCGTCGGGAAAAGAAACAACTGAAGAAAAAAACATGTCAATTTAAGTGTGTGTGTTTGCGTGCGTGCCTGCACATGGACAGTTTAGAGGACACAACCTTGGCCTTCAGCTTTAGTGTTAGCACTTTCACAATTTTGAAACTCAAATGACAGCACCGTCTGCAGTGTCAAGTTATTGCCCAAAGCCGCAAGCGTCGTCAAATTGCGAAACTATTTTTTCTGTGTTTAATGTGCTAGCTGTAATGATTCAGAGTCAGTGTTAAAATGTTCAAAGGATAGCTTTAAGGTACAATGGACGTAAGTGCGTGATCACGCAAACAGTCAATATAAATAACATGCGAAATGGATGTACTAACGTCATGCCACCATTGCTTTCTTGTTCAGCTTAGCCTCTAGACCTGCGCAATAATGGCATGACATGGTCTTTTGTCGTGAGAGTTTGCATAGCCATGGTTCGTCCGATCAGTGTCAACTTGTGATCAATTTCTTTTTCAAAACGACAAAATCTAAATGTAAATGTAAATGATCGAATAGTACTCGAACAGACTCTGTTAAATTCTTTAAACAAAAAATTATTTGAATTATCACGGTCTCTGATGATGTGCAATGCACAGTTGTAGAAGCTATGAATAAGGCACACAGCATTGAGTACTTCCCAGCTTTTTCTGCTGGAGTCAACACACCGCTTTTTCTGCCGTGTGCTTAGACCTTTTGTTGTCACTCTCTGAATCATGTTCACTCCTTTTTGCCGGTTATCTTTGACAAACAAGCAGGAACGTTGTACCACCCAAATAACAAAAATGTACCAAAACTCGTGAAAGAGTCGAAGACAGTTCTCTCTGAATGCTGAATTAAATTCAGTTCCGATTTGACTTGTCAGTTTGTTGTCAAGTTGTTGTCAAGTGTTTGTTGTTGTCGGTGTTGTTGTTGGTGGTGATGATGGTGGTGGTGGTGTTATTGATGTTGCTGGTTTTTTTCTGTAAGTGATTGCTAGGTATGCATTATTTGAAAGTCGCAGAGCCGAAAAAGAAAAGACAGACAGACAGACAGACAGACAGACTGTGACAGAGAGAGAGACGCAGAGACAGAGACAGAGAAAGAAACAGAGACAGAGACAGAGGGAGGTTTGAAGAAAACATATAGGTAGCCGACAAGGTTTTAATTTTCCACCTGACTTGACGCGGTGATGTAAGAATTCTGGCAGCCTCCTCCTCCCCCTTCTTTCCACATGTTCAGTCCCATTTCGGAACGGATGGTTGCAGCCCACGTTTACAAAAGAAGACAGTAAACGCACTGAACGGTATAAATAACTGTGAAAGTAGGGGAGGCAAATAGAGAGAGGAGGGGGCGAAGGGTGGTGAGGATGGGGGCGGGGGGGGGGGGGGGGGGGTGAGATAGGAATAAAGAGAAAGGGGATTGGAGGCGGTGGTGGTGCTTATTTTCTGTTTGTTTATTCGCACGAACCAGAACGTATCGTACGTTAAAAACTAACAAGACAATGAAATAAGGTCGCATACCATGTTGGATGGTGTTGGTGATGTTGATGGTGAGATGCTTGCCTCCTGATGTGTGTGTGTGTGTGTGTGTGTGTGTGTGTGTGTGTGTATGTGTTTTCCAGAACCAAAACCTGATGGTGAAGGAAATGATGTCATATGAGTTACGTCTAACACACACACACACACACACACACACACACACACACACTGACACACACACACACACACACACACTGACACACACACACACACACACACAGAGGAGGCAGGAAACCGTGATGGGGTGGGGGGGGGGGGGGGGGGGAAGAAGGAACGGATGCGAGACTCCTCGGCGGCGTGCGCAGAAAGATACTCAAAATAGCGTCTTGTGAAAATGGTTGGCATTGTTGCATGACAAAGGTATGGCCGTTTTGTCACGAAATGAGAAACGAAACGCACTTAAAATAACTTTCTGCGTTATGGATGGAGGCTTTTTTCTCCACCCGCGGCCATGTTGTTTTGCTTCCGTTCAAACAAAGACAGATTTTACCGTTAATGTATCATATTCAATCGGGTTACCTACCTCTAAAGTAATCAAATCATCAGATGATAAAATCACTTGATGCATTTGGGGTGTAATAAAAAACATAACTAATAGACTTGGCAGTTGCTCGCATGCAAAAGTAGACACTATGAACGATTATTTTGATTAACTATAAATATACGAACTATTATATTCATAAGTAATAAATGGCGTGTTTAATTAATTTCATTCTATTTTATAACGCATTCACTCTCCGGTTTTTACATTTCAGAAATGTCTTTAAAGGCGGATCCGTCGTGTTAAAGAGAAAGACAGCTTATTATGAGTTATGATGATTTAAAACTAGATAGCTTTGAAACGA
>NC_090256.1:74245540-74260540 GCF_037325665.1 Littorina saxatilis | reverse complement strand
TATTTATATGTTTTTAAAATCAGAAAATGATGAAAAATACGCTAAACGTAATTTTGGATCGTTTTATAAAAAAATAATTTTAATTATTATTTTCAGATTTTTAATGACCAAAGTCATTAGTTAATTTTTAAGCCTCCAAGCTGAAATGCAATACCAAAGTCCGGCCTTTGTCGAAGATTGCTTGGCCAAAATTTAAATCAATTTGATTGAAAAATGAGGGTGTGACAGTGCCGCCTCAACTTTTACAAAATGCCGGATATGACGTCATCAAAGACATTTATCGAAAAAATGAACAAAAAACCGTCTGGGGATATCATACCCAGGAACTCTCATGAAAAATTTCATTAAGATCGGTCCAGTAGTTTACTCTGAATCGCTCCACACACACACACACACACACACACACACACACACACACACACACACACACATACACACACACACACACACACCACGACCCTCGTCTCGATTCCCCCCTCTATGTTAAAACATTTAGTCAAAACTTGACTAAATGTAAAAAGAAAGTTTGCTCTCTCAGTTTTTTTTTCTTCAGACTTTGGAAACCAGTCAAATCGTCAAACTTAGAAAACACGTGTCCCTGTCTCTCTCTGTCTCTGTCTCTCTCTGTCCCTATCTCTGTGTTCCTCTGTGTCCATCTCTCTGTGTCTCTCTCTCTCTCTCTCTCTCTCTCTCTCTCTCTCTCTCTCTCTCTCTCTCTCTCTCTCTCTCTCTCTCTCTCTCTCTCTCTCTCTCTCTAGGGCGGGGACGTAGCTCAGTTGGTAGCGCGCTGGCAGGCTTTGTAGCCAGTTGGTCGCTATCAGCGTGGGTTCGATCCCCACGTTCGGCGAGAGATTTATTTCTCGGTGTCAACTTTGTGCAGACTCTCTTCGGTGTCCGAACACCCCCGTGTGCACACATGCGCACGAAAAAGATCCCACGTTCACAGCGAAAGTCTCAGGGCTTGGAAAACACGAAGACACGCATGCATCATCTCTCGTCTCTGATTATCATAATCGTATTTTCGATACTTAGACGAGACAAACCCAATGCTGGTGTGTCGAAGAAGACAGCCACAGGGGCTTGTTCGAATCAAAGTATCACACCATATCTTCAGCGTATTACCAATACCTGTCCCAATATAGACCAGTTGGTCTAAGAGGACGTTAAACCCTAATAGTCAGTCAGTCTCTCTCTCTCTCTCTCTCTCTCTCTCTCTCTCTCTCTCTCTCTCTCTCTCTCTCTCTCTCTCTTCTGGCTCTTTCTGTCTGCTTCTCTTTGTCTCTGTCTCCCTCCCCATCCCCCTCTCTCTCCCTCTCTACCCCCACCTCCACCCCCCGACCCCAAACACCCCTTCCCCGTATCCTGCCCTGTAGTAGCCTTGAAAGACAGGTCTGTCGGGAGGAAATGTTGCAGTGTTTGTCAGAGTGCACTGGGCCGTGGCGGCAGGAAGACACATAGCTGCTGCTTGCACAATCTTCAGCCTCCTGTATGACTTGGTCGTCACGCCTCGTGGTCAGCATGACCTGTATTATTGATCACTCTCCCAGAGACTGCCGTCTGTCCTTCTTCAATCTTCAGCCTCCTGTATGACATGGTCGTCACGCCTCGTGGTCAGCATGACCTGTATCATTTATCACTCTCCCAGAGACTGCCGTCTGTCCTTCTTCAATCTTCAGCCTCCTGTATGACTTGGTCGTCACGCCTCGTGGTCAGCATGACCTGTATTATTGATCACTCTCCCAGAGACTGCCGTCTGTCCTTCTTCAATCTTCAGCCTCCTGTATGACATGGTCGTCACGCCTCGTGGTCAGCATGACCTGTATCATTGATCACTCTCCCAGAGACTGCCGTCTGTCCTTCTTCAATCTTCAGCCTCCTGTATGACATGGTCGTCACGCCTCGTGGTCAGCATGACCTGTATTATTTATCACTCTTCCAGAGACTGCCGTCTGTCCTTCTTCAATCTTCAGCCTCCTGTATGACATGGTCGTCACGCCTCGTGGTCAGCATGACCTGTATTATTTATCACTCTCCCAGAGACTGCCGTCTGTCCTTCTTCAATCTTCAGCCTCC
The DNA here is from genome assembly GCF_037325665.1 of Littorina saxatilis. Classification (NCBI taxonomy): domain Eukaryota; kingdom Metazoa; phylum Mollusca; class Gastropoda; order Littorinimorpha; family Littorinidae; genus Littorina; species Littorina saxatilis. The sequence goes on along the minus strand of NC_090256.1, from coordinate 74,258,467 downwards.
TGTATGACATGGTCGTCACGCCTCGTGGTCAGCATGACCTGTAGTATTGATCACTCTCCCAGAGACTGCCGTCTGTCCTTCTTCAATCTTCAGCCTCCTGTATGACATGGTCGTCACGCCTCGTGGTCAGCATGACCTGTATTATTTATCACTCTCCCAGAGACTGCCGTCTGTCCTTCTTCAATGTTCAGCCTCCTGTATGACATGGTCGTCACGCCTCGTGGTCAGCATGACCTGTATTATTTATCACTCTCCCAGAGACTGCCGTCTGTCCTTCTTCAATCTTCAGCCTCCTGTATGACATGGTCGTCACGCCTCGTGGTCAGCATGACCTGTATTATTGATCACTCTCCCAGAGACTGCCGTCTGTCCTTCTTCAATGTTCAGCCTCCTGTATGACATGGTCGTCACGCCTCGTGGTCAGCATGACCTGTAGTAATTATCACTCTCCCAGAGACTGCCGTCTGTCCTTCTTCAATGTTCAGCCTCCTGTATGACATGGTCGTCACGCCTCGTGGTCAGCATGACCTGTATTATTGATCACTCTCCCAGAGACTGCCGTCTGTCCTTCTTCAATCTTCAGCCTCCTGTATGACATGGTCGTCACGCCTCGTGGTCAGCATGACCTGTATTATTGATCACTCTCCCAGAGACTGCCGTCTGTCCTTCTTCAATCTTCAGCCTCCTGTATGACATGGTCGTCACGCCTCGTGGTCAGCATGACCTGTATTATTGATCACTCTCCCAGAGACTGCCGTCTGTCCTTCTTCAATCTTCAGCCTCCTGTATGACATGGTCGTCACGCCTCGTGGTCAGCATGACCTGTATTATTGATCACTCTCCCAGAGACTGCCGTCTGTCCTTCTTCAATCTTCAGCCTCCTGTATGACATGGTCGTCACGCCTCGTGGTCAGCATGACCTGTATTATTGATCACTCTCCCAGAGACTGCCGTCTGTCCTTCTTCAATGTTCAGCCTCCTGTATGACATGGTCGTCACGCCTCGTGGTCAGCATGACCTGTAGTATTGATCACTCTCCCAGAGACTGCCGTCTGTCCTTCTTCAATCTTCAGCCTCCTGTATGACATGGTCGTCACGCCTCGTGGTCAGCATGACCTGTAGTATTGATCACTCTCCCAGAGACTGCCGTCTGTCCTTCTTCAATCTTGAGACTCCTGTATGACATGGTCGTCACGCCTCGTGGTCAGCATGACCTGTAGTATTGATCACTCTCCCAGAGACTGCCGTCTGTCCTTCTTCAATCTTGAGACTCCTGTATGACATGGTCGTCACGCCTCGTGGTCAGCATGACCTGTATTATTGATCACTCTCCCAGAGACTGCCGTCTGTCCTTCTTCAATCTTGAGACTCCTGTATGACATGGTCGTCACGCCTCGTGGTCAGCATGACCTGTATTATTGATCACTCTCCCAGAGACTGCCGTCTGTCCTTCTTCAATCTTCAGCCTCCTGTATGACATGGTCGTCACGCCTCGTGGTCAGCATGACCTGTAGTAATTATCACTCTCCCAGAGACTGCCGTCTGTCCTTCTTCAATCTTCAGCCTCCTGTATGACATGGTCGTCACGCCTCGTGGTCAGCATGACCTGTATTATTGATCACTCTCCCAGAGACTGCCGTCTGTCCTTCTTCAATCTTCAGCCTCCTGTATGACATGGTCGTCACGCCTCGTGGTCAGCATGACCTGTATTATTGATCACTCTCCCAGAGACTGCCGTCTGTCCTTCTTCAATCTTCAGCCTCCTGTATGACATGGTCGTCACGCCTCGTGGTCAGCATGACCTGTATTATTGATCACTCTCCCAGAGACTGCCGTCTGTCCTTCTTCAATCTTGAGACTCCTGTATGACATGGTCGTCACGCCTCGTGGTCAGCATGACCTGTATTATTGATCACTCTCCCAGAGACTGCCGTCTGTCCTTCTTCGATCTTCAGCCTCCTGTATGACATGGTCGTCACGCCTCGTGGTCAGCATGACCTGTATTATTTATCACTCTCCCAGAGACTGCCGTCTGTCCTTCTTCAATCTTGAGACTACTGCGGGCACAAGGGCCGAGGTCGACGAAGCGAAAGTTGGTGCCACCAAAACGGGTAAGAAAAAAACGCGGAGTCTGATCTGATTAGTTGAAATTGAGATTCGTTGAAAGTACAACAAATCTCAATTTCATTCAGTCCAATACCGCGGTTGGCTCCCACCCAGTTGGTCACTTTCTGTTACACCTCGGCCCTGCTCGAGGACGGTTCCACAACGGTGAGGGCAAAAACCCGACTACGTGATTGACCGTCTCAGCATAGCGCGGTTTGTTTTACTCAGGAACAAGGATGCAAGGTTAGGTAAGGCCTGGCGCTCACCTATGTAACTTCAGCAGGGCAGACGACGCACTGCAGATTATCCCAGCCCGCTACACGTTGCGTGAAAGGAAAACAGGCTAAGTACTCGTCATAATCCCTAGGCGCAGCATCAATAATATGCAGTGCGTCGTCTGTGCCGCTGAAACCGCGCAGGTATATTCTGCCCTTAATGAACTGAGGCGCCTCAGCCGTGACGGTTCCTGAGCTGTACACTGCTTAGCCCTGCACACGGACGTCAGTAACTTGAATACCCCCCCCCCTTCCTTCATCAATCTCACCACCATCCACCCTACAATTAAATGTTATTATTATAGTCTAAAACCCTCGCAATTTAAGTATCGAGTTTTATTCTTGTCTTCACTGTGGGTTTTCCCCTTTGTTATTGGATCCTGTGTTAGGTACAGGACCCTAAGGATCCTACTGTCGCCTTGTGTCGCATTTTAACTTATTCTTTAAATTGATTTAGATACATAAGTCAATTCGAAAAAAATTACAACGAAAATAGACAACTATGGGTAAGCAATCCTACATGAGTCACAAAGAAAAAAGAGTAAACGAAAGCCAATTTAAATTTACATGAAAGTGAAACTTAGCACAACCTTGTCTTAAAAGCAGCGTAATGGCTGTGCTCGAACATTAACCCCAGCACAATTTCCTGAGTTGCAATGCCTATTTTTGAGTTTTTCATGTCCGTGTTTTGACCTAAGAGAACCAAGGATTAAAGAAAAAGGGTTGGTGCACTCAACAAAGCTACTTCTACCGCTAACGTTAAATAGCGTAGCTCAACTATCTTCCACAGAGCTCTCAGCCCTATTCCTTAGCTACTTCTACCGCTAACGTTAAATAGCGTAGCTCAACTATCTTCCACAGAGCTCTCAGCCCTATTCCTTAGCTACTTCTACCGCTAACGTTAAATAGCGTAGCTCAACTATCTTCCACAGAGCTCTCAGCCCTATTCCTTAGCTACTTCTACCGCTAACGTTAAATAGCGTAGCTCAACTATCTTCCACAGAGCTCTCAGCCCTACTCCTTAGCTACTTCTACCGCTAACGTTAAATAGCGTAGCTCAACTATCTTCCACAGAGCTCTCAGCCCTATTCCTTAGCTACTTCTATCGCTAACGTTAAATAGCGTTGCTCAACTATCTTCCACAGAGCTCTCAGCCCTATTCCTTAGCTACTTCTACCGCTAACGTTAAATAGCGTCGCTCAACTATCCTCCACAGAGCTCTCAGCCCTATTCCTTCGCTACTTTTACCGCTAACGTTAAATAGCGTTGCTCAACTATCTTCCACAGAGCTCTCAGCCCTATTCCTTAGCTACTTCTACCGCTAACGTTAAATAGCGTAGCTCAACTATCTTCCACAGAGCTCTCAGCCCTATTCCTTAGCTACTTCTACCGCTAACGTTAAATAGCGTAGCTCAACTATCTTCCACAGAGCTCTCAGCCCTATTCCTTAGCTACTGCTATCGCTAACGTTAAATAGCGTAGCTCAACTATCTTCCACAGAGCTCTCAGCCCTATTCCTGACCCTCCAAACAGAAACTGTGACGTCGAGCTTCTTACCCACCCTAGCTTTCATTCACACAGGCAGAGTGCTAGTGCCATTATATAGGAGGGTGTGGGTTCCGGAGTTCTTGGAGTGTTTGTCTGGGAACGAGGAGGTCACAAAATGGCCTGGGACGATGCCAAACTGCCGTGTTTTGCACACAATTATTCCTTCATATTTTTTTTCGGGTGAGTAGGAGGAGTGCTTGTCTTGCTTGGGAGCAAAAAGTCGGTTTGGTAATTAAGGGGCCAATTAATGTTTGAAGGACCTCTATTTCCCTTTTTCTTTTCTTTTTTCTTACTATCTCTCTCTTTTTCTCTCCCTCTCTCTCTCTCTCTCTCTCTCTCTCTCTCTCTCTCTCTCTCTCTCTCTCTCTCTCTCCGCTTCCACCCTCTTTGCTTCTCTCTCTCTCTCTCTCTCTCTCTCTCTCTCTCTCTCTCTCTCTCTCTCTCCGCTTCCACCCTCTTTGCTCTCTCGCTCTTTCTCGCTCTCTCTCTTTCGCTCTCTCTCTCTCTCTCGCTCTCTCTCTCTCTCTCCGCTTCCACCCTCTTTGCTCTCTCGCTCTCTCTCTTTCGCTCTCTCTCTCTCTTTCGCTCTCTCTTCTTCATTTTCTTCTTCTTCTTCTTTTTATTCTTCTTCTTCTTGTAATATTTCTTTCGTTCATTCTTTTATTTGTAGTTAAGTATTTTAAGCTTTGCGTGGGATACTTCAAATATGCCAAAGGGAGCTGTTGGATAATTGTTACACTTTCCGCGTGTAGTGCGTAGAATTGGGTCTGCTAAAATAAACTTTCACAGGTGAAGGCAGCGTTGAATGAATCTTTTTCGCCTACATTGTAAGGAAAAAACGTCGGACATTTTTAGTTTAATTAGTCCGTTTTACCCCTGCGAAATCTACCCAGTACTGCAAAACTGTTCAGCCTAATTGCTTTTCTTGATCGTTTGTAGATTGAAGTTTTTGGAAACGTCCTCTGCAACCCAAAACAGCCTGATCGTATCAAATCTCTCTCCTCTCTCTTTGTCGTCATGAATCCAAATCCGCAACCACTGACAACCGAAATGTATATATTATGCGTTCGATACTTTATCTTTCTGTGGCTCCACTGATGTTTCGTTACCTCGCCGCGAGTCACTCCCAAAAGAGCGAATCAGCTGAGAGTTTGTCTGTGTGGCGATGTGGCGATGGCTGAGTTAGTTCATTGATGTGATTCTTTTTTGTTTTGTTTTGTTATTTTAGAATTTCTGTTCCGAATTTTGACGTAGCTGATGTTGAGATTTGTTTTCGCAAGTGTCCCATTTGGTGTTATTTCGTGAAGTTTGCTTGTTTTGCGTGTTGGTTTTGCGTCTTAATTGCGTGTCTTTTTGAATTCCTTGCTATTGTTCTTTACGTACTATTTCTTCATCCCGGCTTCTGCTTTTTTTGCAGGAGTGGGAGCTTGTGTCTCCTCGAAGCATGTTTTTGTTAATGTTTAAATAAAAAATAAAAACTTTTTTAAGTTTGTATTTTGCCCCGTTCTTGGAGAACTCGTTTGTTTGTTTGTTTGTTTGTTTGTTTCCATGCTTCTTTGTTTTCTTCATTGTTTCTTTTATTGTTTCTATGTTGTTGAATTGTATGTACAAATGTTTGGTAAGTTAATGTTTTGTTTGTTGCAATGTTCATGTTTTCTGACAGGCGTTGATTTGCGCGCAATGTAAACTGACCGCTCATCAGAGTAGTAAGGGAAGGGAAGGCACAGGGTTTTCATGACAGCTTTCTTCAGTTTAAGACATGTGCTATGTTTCACTCTTCTGCTCGCAAAGAACACTCAATTTCACATATGTATGCAACAACAACAAAACAAAACAAAATTCTTTTCTTCTTTTTATATTTAGTCAAGTTTTGACTAAATATTTTAACATCGAGGGGGAATCGAAACGAGGGTCGTGGTGTATGTGCGTCTGTCTGTCTGTCTGTCTGTGTGTGTGTGTGTGTGTAGAGCGATTCAGACTAAACTACTGGACCGATCTTTATGAAATTTGACATGAGAGTTCCTGGGTATGAAATCCCCGAACGTTTTTTTCATTTTTTTGATAAATGTCTTTGATGACGTCATATCCGGCTTTTCGTGAAAGTTGAGGCGGCACTGTCACGCCCTCATTTTTCAACCAAATTGGTTGAAATTTTGGTCAAGTAATCTTCGACGAAGCCCGGGGTTCGGTATTGCATTTCAGCTTGGTGGCTTAAAAATTAATTAATGACTTTGGTCATTAAAAATCTGAAAATTGTAAAAAAAAATAAAAATTTATAAAACGATCCAAATTTACGTTTATCTTATTCTCCATCATTTGCTGATTCCAAAAACATATAAATATGTTATATTCGGATTAAAAACAAGCTCTGAAAATTAAATATATAAAAATTATTATCAAAATTTAATTGTCCAAATCAATTTAAAAACACTTTCATCTTATTCCTTGTCGGTTCCTGATTCCAAAAACATATAGATATGATATGTTTGGATTAAAAACACGCTCAGAAAGTTAAAACAAAGAGAGGTACAAAAAAGCGTGCTATCCTTCTTAGCGCAACTACTACCCCGCTCTTCTTGTCAATTTCACTGCCTTTGCCATGAGCGGTGGACTGACGATGCTACGAGTATACGGTCTTGCTGAAAAATGGCATTGCGTTCAGTTTCATTCTGTGAGTTCGACAGCTACTTGACTAAATATTGTATTTTCGCCTTACGCGACTTGTTTGTTGTTGTTCTAAATGAGAAAAAGGAAACATTATATTTTGCACAAAACAACTTTCACATACATCAAAATTGTTTCCTGCCACATTCTTACAGGACGCTGCAAATCACAAAACAATTTAGACGACAACAACAATATCAAAAACACACACAGTTATAAATAATGCAATGTTAAATGTTTACGATCTGGGCAAACAGATTTTCACGTTTTCTACTTTCCCTTCTTTTTTTTTACCTTTTTTTTTTTACACTTATTTATTTTTTACAAAGGCAACACAAGCAACATTGAGGACGTTATGAACGTACTACCTGCTTAATATTAATACAGTCAGATAATAATACAGTAATAACCTTAGCGCAAAAATGCAGCTAGCAGTGCTGCCTGAAAGGTGAGAATTCAACAAATACAGTCAAAGACTAATACGACGCATTCATGGTACTTCGACATAATGATCTTAGAGACTGATCAAAGAGACACAAGTAATGAGAAGTAGAAACTAAGTACCTAGCGTAGGCGTTGCTTGTTCAGTTTTAAAAGATGGTGAGAACAGATTCGGATTTTCATCTTTACTTTCTTGACTGTGGTAATTTGCTCTTTAAGTAAAACTAGGAAAATGAACGAGATTATCTTTCGTTTGACTTTCATTTCACGAATTACAGTTAGTATCGTGTTATGACTTGCGTACAAATGGGTGTTCTTTGGTTCAAACTAGCTACAGCTGTTTGTATGTTGTTTTGGATGTTTGTGTTTTCATATTTCCTTCGTCCGAAATCTGTTTTTTCACTGCAGTGTTTTCTGTCTTGTATGCGTCACAGGATGGTTGAGCTTATTTGGCTGTATCTATTACCTCATGAAAAGCTAATTAAAAAAACGGAAGTCGTAAAATTAAAGTTCCTTGATTAAAAGCGGAAGTTTTGTTTTGATCATTGGGTCTTTGAAAACTTGTTTTGAGAACGTAAGGCGTTTATGTTCTCCACATAGAAGGAACCGGGAAGGGGTGTAGACGAGCAGGATAAATGAGATTTTTTTTTATTTTTTAGATCAGTTGGGCAAGTAGAATGATGGTATTCTTTTTACATTCAGTCAAGTTTTGACTAAATGTTTTAACATAGAGGGGGCATCGAGACGAGGGTCGTGGTGTATGTGTGTCTGTGTGTGTGTGTCTGTGTCTGTCTGTATGTCTGTCTGTGTGTGTAGAGCGATTCAGAGTAAACTACTGGACCGATCTTTATGAAATTTTACATGAGAGTTCCTGGGTATGATATCCCCGGACTTTTGTTTCATTTTTTTCGATAAATGTCTTTGATGACGTCATATCCGGCTTTTTGTAAAAGGTGAGGCGGCACTGTCACACCCTCATTTTTCAATCAAATTGATTGACATTTTTGTAAAAAAATCTTCGACGAAGGCCGGACTTCGGTATTGCATTTCAGCTTGGTGGCTTAAAAAATAATTGATGACTTTGGTCATTAAAAATCTGAAAATTGTAATTAAATTTTGTTTTATATAAAACGATCCAAATTTACGTTCATCTTAACCGGCACGGTTGGCCTAGTAACAAACAAACAAACGTTCATCTTATTCTACATCATTTCCTGATTCAAAAAACATATAAATATGTTATATTTGGATTAAAAACAAGCTCTGAAAATTAAAAATATAACAATTGTGATCAAAAGTTAATTTTCGAAATCGATTTAAAAACAATTTCATCTTATTTCTTGTCGGTTCCTGATTCCAAAAACATATAGATATGATATGTTTGGATTAAAAACACGCTCAGAAAGTTAAAACGAAGAGAGGTACAAAAAAGCGTGCTATGCAGGAAAGCGAAACCACTACCGCGCTAAACAGGCTCGTCAGTTTCACTCCGTTTTGCACGAGCGGCGGACTACGGTCATTGTGAAAAAATGCAGTGCGTTCAGTTTTATTCTGTGAGTTCCACAGCTTGACTAAATGTAGTAATTTCGCCTTACGCGACTTGTTAAATAGTAAGGGAACACTTTCATGGGTTACTTGTTTGTGCATTCTAAAACTTCAGACACTCTGAACACAAGTGTTCCACTTTTGAGGATATTGCTGTAACTAATTTTGAACACTTCGTTACATAGTTCATAGTTCTACTGGCAAAAGTAGTTGCACACACGGTGTTCAATAGTGTTCTTCTTCTTCTCCTTCTTCGTTCATGGACTAAAACTCTCACGTTCACTCATGTTTTTTTGTACGAGTGGGTTTTTACGTGTATGACCGTTTGTACCCCGCCATTCAGGCAGCCATACGCCGCTTTCGGGGGAAAGTATGCTGAGTAGCTCATGTCTTTAACTTAACTAGACTAAAACAATTAAACTAAAACATTTTTAGTTCTCGACGATTCTATATAGAAACACCGGCTATGTTTCAAGACTCATATGCCTTGAACAGAAAATAACGAGTACAGTTTGTGCTCTGTCGCTCTCTGTCTCTGTCTCTGTCTTTGTCTGTCTGTCTGTCTGTCTGTCTGTCTGTCTGTCTCTCTCTCTCTCTCTCTCTCTCTCTCTCTCTCTCTCTCTCTCTCTCTCCCTGTCTCAGTTCAGTGTGTCACTTGTTTGCTTCCTATTTACAGGACAGATCTCAATATACTGCCCAAAACTGTAAAATATCTACTGAGGAGACTGTGAAATGCGGGGTGCCTCAAGGGTCAGTGCTTGGGCCGATCTTGTTCTGTCTGTATATCAATGATCTGCCACTGCACATTTCTGATAGTAATGTAAGAAGTGATTTTTTTGCTGACGATTCTTCTCTTCAATCAAGTGGTAAGTCTGTTCCAGTAATAGAGTCCTCCCTTCAAACAGCTTTAAACGATGTAAATAACTGGTCTAGTGCCAATGCTATGCTTGTCCATCCAATAAAAACTAAAAGTATGGTAATTGCAACCAGACAAAAACACCAGATTTCTCCACTCAAACTAAATCTTACTATTGGTACGCAATCGATTGAACAAGTTCAACAGCATCGCGTTTTAGGGGTAATTATTGATTGTGAATTCAAGTGGCAGGCACAATTACAGCATATTTGCAAGAAAGTAGCCAAGAACGTTTTCCTCCTATTCAAGTTAAAGCAATTTACGGACAGAAGGACTCTGGAAATGTTCCACCATGCTCATGTAATGCCTCACATCAATTATGTTTCGACGCTCTGGGATGGCAGCAGTGATGTTCACTTGAAAAAGTTAGACTCTCTCTATCGTCGCTCGGCTAAACTCATCGTAAAGGATAATGCCCCAACAGATATGAAATTAAAATGCTTAACTTTTTTCCACTGGAAAAGCATCTCAAGTTAAACAAAGCCATTTTCATGCATAAATTGTATTACGGTAAAGTGCCGATTTACATTACATCATTATTTAATAAAGCTACCGACAGATATGGGTCGGTCAACTTGATCCCACCGATTCCACGAATTGACCTTTATAAGACCAGTCTTGCTTTTTCGGGTACATCAGTTTGGAATTCACTTCCATCATCCTTTAAGCACTTAAAGTCATTAAAAAGTTTAAAAAAATGTGTCAAAAAACACTTAATGTCTGAGTAGTTTAACGCGTTTTGATTTACCACACTTAGTATTACGTCAAAGATATGCTCTGCATTGTATATTCTGAACATATTTTTGTTGTACTATTGCTACATGTTCGATTGCTACCAGCTTGTACTTATAATTACTTGCATAGTATGCATTTGATTTTATGAATAACCACATATGTATGCTCTTCATGCCTCATAATAATCATCATCATCATCATCATCATCATCATCATCGTCATCATCGTCATCTTTATCATCACGTGCTGAAGTTTTCTGACCTCCTTTTGTTGGTAAACTTTTTAACTTTTTAATTTTTAATTTTTCAATGTTATCATTGTGTGTCTGTGCGTCCCAATAAGGACAGATTGTAAGAAAAGGCGTAGCCTTAAATCTTAATCCTTGTTAAATAAAGTTCAATTCAATTCTCTTTTTCTCTCTGTTTCTCAATTTTTCTCTCTCTTTCTTCTTCTTCTAACTCTATCTTTGTTTCTTATCTCTCTCTCTCTCTCTCTCTCTCTCTCTCTCTCTCTCTCTCTCTCTCTCTCTCTCTCTCTCTCTCTCTCTCTCTCTCAACCTCTCCCATCCCCTTAAAAACACGCATTCATCCAAGCATTCAGCATCACAGCCTCTGTACTGTCAGCAGTTACAGGATTGGCTGTCAGGGCGCACAGGGTGCTCCATTATCCCGAAAACTATTCCACCCACTAACGTGCTGACAGCAACTCGGCGTCCCACACAAATGTTTTCCCTTCCGAGAACAAATGTGTCTGCCAAACTTGCAGGGAATTTCTTCTCTTCCTTCGAGTGTGACTGCGCTCTGAAACCGAAGATTGTATGAAGCTGGGTATGGAGGGTGAAGGGTTTGATGTGGGAGAGAGAGAGAGAGAAGGCGAAGGCGAATTTTTATTGCATCAAACACAATGTGTATGTACAAGGGGGAGAAAATAATTTGCAGGTGAACAAAGTGGACTTGACCGTCCGGAAGCAAGGCAACTTAAAATCAACGAGAGAGAGAGAGAGAGAGAGAGAGAGAGAGAGAGAGAGAGAGAGAGAGAGAGAGAGAGAGAGAGAGATATCTGCATTTAAAAAAGAATATTGGATGAAGTGGGGGTGGGGAGGTGGGCCTGTGGCCTTTTTGACCACGAGCGAGCAATAAATAACAATACAGGCGACGTATAGTGAGCGTAGACATATGCAGATTTTAATTACAACATGTGTTTTTTAAATACGGGCATTATATGAGAGACAGAGACAGAGACAGAGACAAAGACAGAGAAAGAGAGACACTGAGAAAGATATATAGACAAGACAGACAGACAGACAAACAGAGGATGTGTCGTCGGACCGGAAGTATGGGGTGTGATTGGAGGAGGTACGCTTGGGCGAAACAAGGAAAAGGCTAGGACTAAGGAAATGTGAGACAGGGAGGGAGTGGTGGTAAGGGGGGGGGGGGGGGGAGCGTTGATCAGGGAAAAGATTTGTATTGGGACAAAAGGGGAAATAAAGATAACCTGTGAAAGGCAAGTAGAAGTGAAGATGACGAGAGGGGGTTGGGATTGGAGGGGGGGGGGGGGCGAATCAGCAGAGGGGGTGGGGGAGAGACATTCTATGAAGCGGCAAAAGAGAAGTTAGATATAAAGCTTACAACGGAACCTTCCCACCCGAAGATTCTTTTTCCAGCTGTGCGTAATGAAACTCGTTTACTTTTGTCATTGTAAGGAAAGTAATGGCTCAAGAAGAGAAGTGCCTGCTAAACGATGAAATAGAGAGAAAAGAGAGAAAAGGCTGACTTAGTTTTTCTCGGCAGTTTTTACGCCCTGCGAACTGGAAAGCAAAGATGTTGGGATAGCGCATCCGGTGTCTTTGAGGGAACACTTGAGTTTGGAACTGATTGCTCTCTTTCTCTGTGTGTCTGTGTGTCTGTCTCTATCTGTCTGTCTGTGTATCTGTGTGTCTCTGTGTCTGTGGGTCTGTCTGTCTGTCTGTCTGTCTGTCTGTCTGTCTGTGTCTCTGTCTGTCTGTGTCTCTGTCTCTCTTTCTCTCTGTCTCCCTCGCTCTCTCTCTATTAACTTGAACATTGAATTTGAAAAACAATCTTGCAAGACAGACCTATCTTCAAGAACGGAAACCAAAATTAGTAAAAATAATCATCTCCAAACGAGAACTTTCAATACTGCAACTAAATGTAACTAGAGTACACGTTTTTTTGACTTGCTTCTGGTCCGGCTGCTGTCCACGTCTTTGTCTTTGACAAAAAAGACTTTTATCCTGAAACTTTTCATTTTCATTGCCATGTCTCTCATTCAGCGTTGATGTTGCGGTGATGACGCGTTACACCGGATTTCGTGTCCGGATTATTCTCATGCTGAGTTTTATTCCCGGCTTCCGCCGCTGGGTGTACGAAACACAGCGCAACAGAGACCGGCGTACCACGACAACACACACAGAAAATGAAAGTGGCAAGCGGTGAAGTGTGATGAAATGAAGTCTGTCTTTTGTTGCGTCGTTAAAATGTCGACACTGAAAATAAGCCTTGAAATTTGTGTCGTTTTTGCTCAGTTATGGTTTAACGGGGAGGACGTATTTTGCTTTATTTCGTTTGGAAAAAATAACTGCTGACTTTGTGAAATAATGCTTCGCCAGGTGGCATAGGGGGAGGAGGGGGGGGGGGAGTGATTGGGTATGGAGGAGTTGGGTAATGTTGGGAGGGGGGG
>NC_090256.1:74240540-74243040 GCF_037325665.1 Littorina saxatilis | reverse complement strand
TGACCACTGAATTATTTATCTATGCGTATCATTACAACTCAGTCAGTGTCTTGATCTTACCTTTCTTATGAGCATCGTGTGTGCCATCGTGGACATTGCGAAGGAGAATGAGCTTTGTGAGCATCGTGTGTGCCATCGTGGACATTGCGAAGGAGAATGAGCTTTGTGAGCATCGTGTGTGCCATCGTGGACATTGCGAAGGAGAATGAGCTTTGTGAGCATGGGTGTGTGGTAGTGGAAAAGGGAGAGGGGAAGGGAAGGGGGGGGGAGGGAAAGCTGGAGAAGAGGGGGAGGAAGAGCCTCGGCGATACAGAGAGAATGGATGAGAACAGTGAGTTATATACATATATCCAGATGTATAGTAGTACGACTACAGTAAGATTAAATAAAGAAGTAGGATACTTCATTCGATCGGCGCTTTGATACAACTTCCTGTGTATATTACTAAGCAGTTGAGACCGGCAGAGGTAGCTTTCCTGTGAGAATACAGCTTGTGTAAGTGCTGATGAATCTCGCGATTTTAATCAACGGCATCCGGCTCCCGGGCTTGGGAACAGATAGGACGAAGAAGATGATGAAGGTACAACAAAAGGATATGAGGGGTGAGGGGTGTGACAGGTGTTTGTGTGTTTCATTGCTGATCTCCAAACCGACTACAACCGTGACAGCGAACGAATTCCACACTGAAGTTCGGTCATACTGAACAAGAACATAATTATTTGAGAAGAAAAACATTGCATAAACTTACTGAGCAAGACCACGACCAGGAATAAATTCGATTTAAATTAAGACAGCGAAAAAACGCAAAATACTCCAAAGAAGGAATACAACCATGTGTGGTATTTGACATGATGTTGAAAAACCCTACTTGCACTAACATTTTGGTTCATGGAATGATTGACTAAAACTAAAACTTTATCTATAAAGCAAAAAAAAGACACTATAAAGCAAAAGAAAGACACAATATGAAGACAAAATCAACACGCACGGGACACACTTGAAGAAAAAACCTGCATCTGCGCCTAGGGTCTTTAATTTGATATGTTTGCGTACTAGAGAAGTAATGAACTGTGGGCTCAAAAATAAGTACTTCTTCTTCTTCTTCTTGTCGATCACTCAGATGGAAACGCCGGTTCTCCGCACAAATGTTGCCGTGCGCTGTAGGTCGTCCAGACTGCCATAGAGCTTCCCTTGCACCGTGGTCGCCTCCGCCCAGATCTGGCTCCTGAGGCCATCGTGTAGTGAACAAGTCTGCAGCAGGTGTTCCGTTGTCATGCTGCCTGTTTGACAAGGGCACTGGACTGACTGGCCAATTCTGAACTTGGTCAACAGGTGGTGGTTCATTCGGTTGTGGCCTGTCCGCAGCCTGAATATGAGGACCTGCTCAGACCTTGTGAGCAGGTGAAAGGCGTCGTTTTTGTTGTAGTGTGGGTGCTGCTGCAACCACTTTTTGTGTTGCTTGGCCTTGATGATGGTCTTGGCTTCTTTGAAGGTGGTTGATCTGTCATTCTGGTCCTTCGTAGTGCCCTCCTTTGCCAGAGTATCTGCGGCTTCGTTGCCTAGTATGTTGCAGTGAGAGGGGACCCATTGCAGCACGACTGTGTGGGCTCTGCACAGGGAGGTCAAGGCGGATGACAGGTCATTCAGTTCTTTGTCTCTGGCAGTGTCTAAGGCCTGCAGGACTGACTTTGCGTCGCTGAAGAACACAACGTTGTTGGAGGAGAGTGGACTGTGCTCAATGTGGGCTGCACCTGTCTGGAGCGCTACTGCTTCAGCCTTGAAGTTGGTGGAGTAGAGGCCGTTAGCAAGGGAGATGTGTTCTTCTTCTCGACCTCCTGGGTACTTTATGTAGATTCCGGCACCACCACTTCTGACAGCCTGGTCGGCAGATTCGTCAGTGTATACATGAGTCCATTGGCGTTGGGGCAAAGATCTTGTATGCTACGCTAAGATGTTTCACCGCCTCTTACAGCCCTTTTGGAAACGCGCGGTAGCGGCGCTCCGCTCTTATCGCAAAAGTGTCCTTATCGTTGGCTGAGCCAGGCAGAGAGCTATGCGCGCTGACTATTTATTTAGATTGTTTAAATGGCATTATTTATAAACACGCGGCGTAGTGTCAAGACTGTTAATGAGAAGGGTTATTGCAATATAAATGGACGCTATTTCCTTACAAAACATGCACTTTCAAAGATAACAAAATGTACTTACATCAGTATGTTTGCTGGATCGTTCGACTTCGAGGCAACGATCACACATGATATATATCATAAACAGGTAGAACTGTCTCACACAAAAAAGACAGGGAGAGTAAACTGGTCAGACAATTTTAGATTTTAGATTGAATTAGAACAATGTGTAGTTCACTGAAATTGTCTGGCTTTGAAGTTCTGGGTTAGGTTTTTATCATTGTTTCTGACCTGTATGACAATTCACTTGTCTCAGTCAGTTGCAGTCAAGAGTATTGTCACAGAGATTGTCAATTTTAACAGCAACAGAGACG
>NC_090256.1:74233040-74235540 GCF_037325665.1 Littorina saxatilis | reverse complement strand
ATTCACTTCGATCATTCCACATCGGTTCCGCCATTAAAGTCACGTGTTCACTGAGACACAGCTGGTCGGAAGTGGAATGAAAAATGAAAATTGACATGATCATGTCGTAAGCGATATTAATTAGTCTCTAACCTGCAGCCTGCTGTGTTTGGGTATGAACTTTTGAAAGATTAGGACTGGCCTAAATACGCTCAAATAACTGGAATCCTCGCAGACACATCAATGTCGCTGTAAGTTGGTCAGGTTGCCTTATCAGGGGAGGGCACTCTGCACGGCTGACAACTCTCGTGTTGACAATCACTGCTGACGTTTCGTCTCACTTCAATGCTCTCAGGTGCCAGGAGATTGGTTCCGAGTAACTTTCACGTACTCTTGTTGCACACGTCGTATGCGCTAGAGCGCTTACGTCCCTTTGTTTCTAGTCTTACGGTGTCCATATTACTCGCTGACATTTTTGGACTCTGTAACTAACTTTTTTATGGGATCACTGAACAATGGAAAACAAACGCTCTACATAATAACTACAGTGCGCAAGGGCCACGCGGAACCTAGCAGCTGAAGCAAACATATTCTACTTCTTCGCTACAATATAATATTTGCGTAGTACATGTAGTAGAATATTTTTGACTGAAGGGCAAAGAAGCATTGAAACCATGGCCGAATGACCAGACAGAATCTGTGTAAATTCGCTTTGGTGGCTGATTGGCAGCAGCAGATTGAACAACAAGGTGTATATGTGCATTAACAACAACAACAACAACAACAACAACAACAACAACAACAAACGTTCGTTCAATATAACTATGAGTGAACGAGCTTTACGAAGTAGTCCAAGTCTTCTTAGATCGCTGGCTGATTGGCAAAGAGACGCGAAACTATGACCAAGCCGTCTCTTTGCCGTTCGATGCTGCCATAGAAATGGACGAATTAAACAAAACAAATCGAGCTCCAACAGTAGCAGTGAGGTCTTCCGTACCCATACATAATAAATCGCCCGTTGACTTCATATCGCTACTGTTTGTATTAAAAGCGATTCAGCCACTAAAGTCATTGAGATTGTAACACTGAGATACAACCGTTACATCCACAACTCTCTCGCTCTCTTGTTCCTCTCCCCCCCCCCCCCCCCTCCTCCTCTTCTCCACCTCCTCTCCTGTCAAGGGTTATCAGCGTGAGAGGTGCGGTTATCGGACAACGTCAAAATAATGTTTAGTTTTTCAGACCTCCGCAGGATCGTTTGTAAGTGTCTTCACACGGTTCTCGCAACATCTTTATCAGTCACAGCTAGCAGCGACGTGGGAGAATTGAGTTGTGTGGTACATGTATATATACAGAGGAGCGCCGCCAAACCTTTGATGGAATTTTGTTTTCTGGCCAATCACTTGTATCTTTCTCTGGCAAATTGTTGTAACAAACAGAGGGAATTTATTGCCTTACTGGCTTGAATTTATTGGATTGCGTTTTGTTAGAGGTCTTTTTTTTTTACTCCTGATTAATTACGTCTTCTTGCCCGTTTTTCTTCTTCCTTAGCCTACTTCAAAGCGTGACTGATCATTTGTTGTCGATCTTAATTACGCTATTTTAGTCCTTTATATTTTATTTCTTGCTTCAAGGTATAACTGAGAATACGTGGTCAATCTTCCTTGTTAGATAATAGAAAGCATTCTTCCTCTTTGTTTTTGTCTCTTTCTGCCTCCGTCAGAATGAATATAGGCGTCATATTTGTTGCTGTTTTCACTGAAAGTTGGGGACAAAGCAATGTGTCAATGTCCAACTCATTGTCGTTGTACATCAGTAATATTCTTCCCTCGCGAATTATCTCGCTTTGCTTCTAGCTGCAAAAACAATACAGCCACCGATTGTTACCCTATGATCTCTTCTCTCCCTATTTTATAACGTACCTATAACAAGACTCTGTCACTGCATCTGCGTGTCTCTGACGGTCCACCTGTCTGTCTGTCTCTCCTTGTCCGCTGTCTCTCCCTCTCTCGCTGTCTGTCTATCTGTCTGTCTGTTTGTCTGACTATCTATTTGTCTCTCTCTCTTCAGTCCAGTCTCTCTCAGTTTCTCTCTCTCTTTCTCAGTTTCTTTCTCATTTTCTTTCTCAGTCTCTCAGTCTCAGTCTCTCTCTCTCTCTCTCTCTCTCTCTCTCTCTCTCTCTCTCTCTCTCTCTCTCTCTCTCTCTCTCTCTCTCTCTCTCTCTCTCAAAGGACAAGTGAAGTGTTTGTCTCTTGAAGTAGTGTTGGCCCCCTCTCCCCCTCCCCACCTCTCTGCTTTGTTTCCCCGCTTTCCTTTCCATTCTTCCTTTTTCTTCTCCTTTAAAACACTTTCAAAAGTTGTTTTCTTCTTCTTCCTATTTATTTTAGCTTGAACCTAAGATATTCCACACTCTTCAGTGTAGCACTGGGATCTCTCCTTTTTTTCTTCTTTGTTGGTGGTGGTCGAAATTGAGATCATCCTCCACTTCCTTCTAACCCTCTCCCCTCACCCCTACAACCCC
>NC_090256.1:74065112-74232840 GCF_037325665.1 Littorina saxatilis | reverse complement strand
TTTGACAAGATTTGAAAACAAAAACAAATGTGAAAAGGCACGAGCTTTTAAAACCTTCTACATTGTTACTGTGCTAGATCTAAGCGAAACAAGTTTAAGCCTAACTTCTGCCATGTAAACTTAGAATGGAAACAAACTTGCCGTCGACTTAAAGCAGCACTTCATTCTTTTCCGCGTACATTTTGTTTGATAGTGTGTTTGCTTGCTTGTGTGTTTGTTTTTGTTCGTTCCATGGGTTGGGTTCTTCTGGTAGCCTATATGCCGGAAATCCGGATTCGATTATGGCCTTTATTTTCTCTTTTTTTTTTTTTTTCTTTTTTTTTGATGATTCTTCAGGATTCATGACATTGTTCAGTCCCACCCATGTCGTTCGTTCGTTCGTTCGTTCGTTCGTTCGTTTGTTTGTCAACGCCCGACTTCAGAATCACATTTTCGAACCAGAATGTCCTTTTGCTCAAACTTCAACGGGAAACGAGGCACACAAGTCATGTACAAGCTTTTGGCCATTAATTTCCACCCACAGCGGCGTTCACTTGACCAAGTCCACTGGTGGAAGATGTTAGCAATATATGTGTAGTATCCGTAGAGTCATTGTATGGCCTTACGCATCGCCAGCCTCGCGTGTCATGGAAGCATACATGTCCATACACGAGCAAGTTGCCAGGGCTGCCTCGACCAGCCATGGAGGCTGTAAAATGGCCATATTCTGCTTTGTGTCAAGGGCAGAGAAAAGGGTTTATGTCCGATGTATTTTTCTTGTTCTCTCTCTTTTCCTCCTGTTCTTGTTTTTTTTTTTGGGGGGGGGGGGTTTAAAGAAAATTCAGTTTCGATATCGTGACAGTAGTGTACAGTTTGTGACATTTTGTATCCATACTGAAGCATATGCTTTTTTTAGCGGCTCCTTCTTTGTCGTCCTCCTGCTCTGTTCCTCCTTTTCGGCGTCTTCTATTCTCCTTCCTCCCCCCATCCTCTTTCTCTTCCTCCTTCTCTGCCTTCCCCACCCTCCTCTTCCTCCGGCGAAACGAGACTTGAAACGGTCAACCGGGAGAACATCATTCTGCCTCCCTTAAAGCGTGACCAGACTTGGACGCCGTTTTACGGTATATGCGCCGCAGGCCGTTTTGTGCGTCGCGTGGGATTTTGCCAAGTGGCCACACATCGACGACTGTTTTCACAACGCGGTATCAGTGGAGCGGAAGCGTCAAGGTCACCTGACAGGAAGGTCAACACGCTAGCGGTAATTTGCAAAGATGGCTGCGTACATACAAAACAGTGACAGTTGCATCGACTGCCACGCCGCGAACTTTGCGTCCCTGTTTTTGTATAACTTGGAAAATGTATTCCACAGGGATTCGTGGCTTCTGTATAGATCGATAAGTTCGCCGATCTGTGTCGAAGAGATACTTAGAGTCTACCCACAATCCAACTCGATCTGACGGTTGACGTCATCGCTCTGGTTTTCTCTGATTGGTCAAATTTCCGTCGTTCTATTTCTGTGTCAGAGAAATTAGAACACGCTCTATTCTGTCTGCAGATAACGCTTCGCGATCATAGCCCGCCGCGGCGTGCCCCGCGGGACCGTTTTGAGCATAAGTCAAATGTGGACAGGGTCAGCCTGGAGTGTCTGGACAGGCCTTTACTCTGCCTGCTCACCCGCCTCTTCCTCCGGCGAAACGAGACTTGAAACGGTCAACAGGGAGTACATCATTCTGCCTCCCTTACTCTTCCTTCTTCGCTCCTTTCTTCTCCTTTAAGTGCTTGCGCCTCTTCCTCGCCCTCCTCCTGAATAATATTTATCAAAACTCGGTATTTGATTGAAAAGATGTCCTTTCCATGATCGCGAGCGGCGATTGCGTCGTCCAGCAAAATGCTTTAAAAAATATGTTGTGTCTCCTCCGCTGCGTGAGGCCGTCTCAGGGCAATGAACCGGAAATAAAGCCTCTGCATGAGAAAGGCATCTTTTTGAAGACAGCAGAAAGTTACAAAGTGAAAGGTATGAAAGCGAAGAACTCGTCTAATAATTCACGCACACTGACACGCACAGTGACACGCACACTGACACACACGCACGTGCGTATACGCACACTCTCGGGCACAGGTCACACCCGCTCATATATACCTGCCCTCCACCCCTCCCCGCTCTCCCCTTCCGATTTTAATTGAAGGCACCGTACGGCTGAAATCCACTAATACTACTCACTCCATGGTTTCAAGTTTGTCTTTGCTTCAAGCATGTCTCCGTAAAAGAAAACATATACGGATATACAAAAATTCAATCATACATGAAGTGATGACGTTCTTCATCGAACTGATTATCATCGATTTTGGCTCATTGATGTCAGCCAATGACCCCCCCTCCCATCCTTGAAACTCTTGTTTATTCGCTGTAGACCTTAAGCGGGTGGCAGGATATGAAAGATCAACCACAAATCATTCAGTCCCAATACATGGTTTAATTGATGTGGGTACTGTGTAATCATGGTTGCTGTCACCACAACGCTCTCTCATACAAATACACATTTTCATCGACTGGAAATTGATTGCAGATATTGAGTGTAAGCTGCAGGATGTCGTATATAACTGTTTGCAGTTATAATTGAATTATTCAGCAAACCTTTTCTCAGAATGGTAAAAATTAGACATGAGGCTAATCACAATCTCCATAAATGATGGGCCGTGTTAGAGCTTTTTGAAGAAACACATGTACGTTTACAATATTTCGCGAGAGAAAAAAAGATAGATATAACTTGACGTTTTCTGATCCGTGATTTGATACAAGAAATGAAAGGCTTACATTATGATTAATTCATGAAAGGTTCGCTATCCACGAATCCTTTTGTAACTATTTTTTCTCTCAATAAAAAAAAGTATAGCGTGTGGAGGGCACGTGTAAAAACCAATGTCGACAATTAAAAGTTATCACGTACGTGCTCTCATGCATGTCATTGTAACACAAAAGCCGATTATTTATAGGGTCTGGACCGATTTGAAACAGGATTTGTTTGAGGGGGGGGGGGGGGGGATTGTAGTCATAATTATGAAACCTGAAACACAAAACAGTGTATTGCGTCGATTCGGTAGAGTTCACGTTCTTTGTTACAACAAGCACAACACCACCACCACCACCAACAACAACAACAAAACCAAGATCAACAACAACAGGATGCACAGTCTTCTTTCCCGGCACAATACGATGCCAACAAAACAAAGCAAGGGAAACAAGTCGCGTAAGGCGAAAATACAATATTTAGTCAAGTAGCTGTCGAACTCACAGAATGAAACTGAACGCAATGCCATTTTACTCGTAGCATCGTCAGGCCACCGCTCATGGCAAAGGCAGTGAAATTGACAAGAAGAGCGGGGTAGTAGTTGCGCTAAGAAGGATAGCACGCTTTTCTGTACCTCTCTTTGTTTTAACTTTCTGAGCGTGTTTTTAATCCAAACATATCATATCTATATGTTTTTGGAATCAGGAACCGACAAGGAATAAGATGAAAGTGTTTTTAAATTGATTTGGACAATTTAATTTTGATAATAATTTTTATATATTTAATTTTCAGAGCTTGGTTTTAATCCGAATATAACATATTTATATGTTTTTGGAATCAGCAAATGATGGAAAATAAGATAAACGTAAATTTGGATCGTTTTATAAATTTTTATTTTTTTTTACAATTTTCCGATTTTTAATGACCAAAGTCATTAATTAATTTTTAAGCCACCAAGCTGAAATGCAATACCGAACCCCGGGCTTCGTCGAAGATTACTTGACCAAAATTTGAACCAATTTGGTTGAAAAATGAGGGCGTGACAGTGCCGCCTCAACTTTCACAAAAAGCCGGATATGACGTCATCAAAGACATTTATCAAAAAAATGAAAAAAACGTTCGGGGATTTCATACCCAGGAACTCTCATGTCAAATTTCATAAAGATCGGTCCAGTAGTTTAGTCTGAATCGCTCTACACACACACACACACACACACACACACACACACACACACACACACACACACACACGCACGCACACACGCACGCACATACACCACGACCCTCGTTTCGATTCCCCCTCGATGTTAAAATATTTAGTCAAAACTTGACTAAATATAAAAAGAACGACCCATTTGTGTGTGTCTACATGTGTGCGCTGTAAGAACGCAGATCGACAAGCCGGAACAGAAGAGCGCACGGCAGTGTGTGGAAATTGACAACTCGGCTAGCGTGATGCACGTGCGATGAAGCGAGCGCTGCACAGGGGCGCACGCAAACCGCTTCCAGGTGCAAGAGCACTCTCCCATGAAGGTCGCCTCGCTCCCCTTACCTCCCCCCCCCCCCCCCACCACCACCACCACCTCCATCCCCTTTCTACTTCTTCTTTCTATCCTGGCCGTTTCCTGGAGTTGATCCGTCACTTCTGGTGGTTTTCGGCGTGTGTTTTTTGCGGCCGGTTGTATGAAACAGGCCTGGAACGTTGTTGGGAGTTTGGGCGATGGTCCACGGGCAGACCGTTGATTATCAAAGAAACTGTGTGTGTGTGTGTGTGTATGTGTGTGTGTGTGTGTCACTGTGTGTGTGTACGTATGTGTGTGTCAGTGTGTTCGTATGTGTGTATGTGAGTCAGTCAACCGCAGTGTGTGTATGTTTGCATCAAATTCCCCCCCCCCCCCCCTCGTGAGTGTGATTTAACGTATCAACATGAATGTTTTCCCCTAACTGTAAAAACACATGTGATGAACTAATATTTTTCACTGAAAAAAGAAATAAAAGCAATAACACAGGTAAAAAATTAAAAAAATAGGAATCGCAATGTACTGAGAGCATAACCGACACAGGTAAACCGTCCACTACTGGCTCGCAAATTCCGCTCGCTAATGGACAACGTAAACAACCGTTCCTTTGACACGAGCCAACGAAAGATCCACGACCAATAAATCCATCAAACTTTTCCGCCAATCGCCGCTCCCCTCGTCAGCACACTCCGCCCCCTTTTTCGCGTGCATACCTATAGTGCGAGCGCGCGTGCTCAACCTCTCTCCCCTCCCCCAATCGCGAGGCGCGCTCGCTTCTCTCGTGACGTCACGCCGACCGCCAAACTTCGATGGTTTCCAATTGTGTGTGTGTGTGTGTGTGTGTGTGTGTGCCTGTCACGTGATGCTAGTGTACATCTCGCAGCGGAAAAAGTGGAGACATGAGGCCAAAGTAGTAGCGTTGTGCAGGGGGAGGTTAGAACTACTCGCCGCTCTCTCTCTTTTCTGTTCCGTTCTGTGCTCAGCGCTTGGATACTGCGGCCCACGCTTGTGTGCATTTTTGCGAGAATACTATCAACTTGTTGCTTCGCTGTGGACAGTACGTTCTTGTTTGTCAATGGATTTTTAGCTAACCCGTTCCGAGGTAAGTTTTGTACGTGTTGTAATGTCTCAACGATTTTGAAATGTGTTTCCGATTGCAGTTTTTTTGCTAACCTGCGATTGAAAGCAGACGACACTGAGTGGATGGGGGCTAAAAGTGTCGCCTGTCACTGAAGATTTCGAGGGACACGAGATTTGCGACTTGGCCGGATCAAGGAGTATTGTTTGTTGGAGGAGATGTTGCTGCGGATGTTCGTCAAAGGATAACCTGGATTTACTGGAACAACTTTCACAGTTTGTGATGTGACATGTGACGAATGCGTATCGGAGACCGCGCGTGGAGCTTTTGTTTTTTTTAGTTCGGGTTTTATGGAGAGGAATGGAAAGTTGGTCTCCACACAAACCAGGTGGGGGGTGACCTCTTTTTGACGCGACAAAAAGTCGTTCTTTTTGTTACCGAGGCACCACCGAGAAGGAACAGGGTAGGGTGCTTTTGTGTGCTGTGGTGATAAATTGTACAAAAGCGTGATTTTTTTCTGCTAGATTGTTGTGTAAATGGTCTTGATAACCACGATTTGTGACGATAGTGGTAACGAAAGAAATGTTATAAAGTAGTTGCTGAGATTTGATAGCTCTTCTTCTTCTTCTTCGTTCATGGGCTTAGACTCCCACGTACACTCGTGTTTTTGCACGAGTGGAATTTTACGTGTATGACCGTTTTTACCCCGCCATTTAGGCAGCCATACGCCGCTTTCGGAGGAAGCATGCTGGGTATTTTCGTGTTTCTATGACCCACCGAACTCTGACATGGATTACAGGATCTTTTCCGTGCGCACTTGGTCTTGTGCTTGCGTGTACACACGAAGGGGGATAAGCCACTAGCAGGTCTGCACATAAGTTGACCTGGGAGATCGGAAAAATCACACTTAACCCACCAGGCGGCCGCGGCCGGGATTCGAACCTTCGACCTTCCGATTAAGAGGCCGACGTCTTAACGCCCCGCCACAGCGCCCGTCTAGATTTGATAGCTTGTCAATGTATTAAATTGTTAAAATACGTCTTACCACCCCGCCACAGCGCCCGTCTAGATTTGATAGCTTGTCAATGTGTTACATTGTTAAAATACGCCTTCATTCCTTCATCTCTTTATCAATGTGAGATTTTTAAAAACTAAGAATAAAACAAACATCGATCAAACAAAACACCAAAGCACAGTTTTGTCAAACATTTCGATAAAATCAAGGATCAGTACCTGCTGTGGATTATTTTATCAGTTTTCTTTTCGGTGGGTAGTGATTATATTTTGTTATCGATAGGATGATTGCAACAGTAGTGGGTCTGCGTCTTGAGCTGCATTTCAAATCAAATTCAGAAACGGTCACGTATGCATTTGTTTAGAGAAACACGTACCCTCCTTTCCATGTAAACCAGCACAGCACCAGTCCAAGCGTTTACAATGGGGTACTATGAAGAGCATCCTTTCTCTTAGATGCATACATTAAAATCGGAATCAGTCTAACTGCTTTCTGTGCAGAGCGCGAATGTTTCGCTGAGTTGATTTTGACATGTGTCATGGGTGGGACTTGCAAAATAAATAAATCAGTAAAAAACCCAAAAACTCCCAACTCTGCACGGGAAGCAGGCATAATGTTGGTATGCGTCAAGTGGAATGGTGCTCTCAGTCTCACCCTGTGGAATGGTGCTCTCAGTCTCACCCTGTGGAAAAGCCTAGATGGATCGATGGTGATTTACCTGATTGTTTACAGGCGATTTTCAGGCTTTATTTTGAGAAAGGTATGTTGGTAAAGTTCTGTATTATACGTTTAATATTTGTATTTTTGACCCAAAAATGACACTTTTCACAGAGCAAAATAGTTTCTCCGAGACAGGTGAACAATAACTGTCGAGACCTGTGTAAAATGTCATATTTTGGTGAAAATTACAAATAAGATGTATGAATACGTCTTTCGATTTTAATTAGAATTCCTTTTATGTTTTAAGATCGAACGCACAGAAATGTGTACTCTTTTGATGGCCATCCACCTAAATTCCGATTTTTAAACGCTGACGTCTCAAAGAAGGAAAATCCAATCTTCAATCGATTCATTCGATTTTATTGATCATTGATGCATTGTGCGGAGGAGCAGATTGTTGTATAACGTACATTAATTGAAGTTTTCGGTCAACAAACGGTCAAGGGAATCCCTCCCGTGTTTAATTTCTCTTATCTAAAAAAACAAAAGTTGTGTTGCCGTTTTTGATTGATTGATGTTAGGTTGCTGGACAGTTTTTGATTGATTGATGTTAGGTTGCAGGACAGTTTTTTCTCTTGGCGTGCCTCAGACATGTTGGTCACATGACAGTTCTCTGTGTGTTTGTTATTGTGTTTCTTATATTTTCTTTCGTCTTTTCGCAAATTGAAGACGTAGTAGGCCATCATGTTGGTATGGACGTTACGAACAGCGAGAATATCAAGCACAATTAGCAGTTGCTTTTGCGTGCTACGATGTCGTAATTTTGTTTAACCTAAATTTCACTGTAATACAGACTAAGTGAGAAATATTGACAATGGCATTTTGTTATCATAAACCCAAAGCGCGGGAAAAAAGGTGGGTCGAGTGTAGATTGACCTCAACTTTGGCTCTCGGCTTTCGCTCGGTTCTTGTGGCGAATAGGAAGAGAGGGGCCGGATGTGGCGGACTCTGTTTGCTTTGAGCCACGCCACCTCACCCCTTTTCGAGAGGGTCGTGGTGGGGAAGGGGGTGGTAGCTCCGCTGTCCCCTCAGTGCCCTAAAACCGGTCTCCCTCTTCTTTTGATAAAGGTGAGAGAGCGACGAAGGGAAAGGTGTGCGGTTGGTGATCAACAAGTGGACGCAACTCTGATCGCTGATTGTCTGTCCCCAGTGCTTCGATCTAATGTCCGTGTGAAGAACTAATTTATACATTGATAGGGACACTACCCCTCCTAACTGGAAAGGGACTCTAACACCCCCCCCCCCCCCCCAATCTGATCGGATACGCTGGTCAGTTCGGGAGGTGAGATTGGTCTAAATTTACCTGTTGATGTGCGAATTGTGGCGTTGATGGCGCAACAAGTGGCCACAGATCGTGGTCCGAGTGTGTAAATTGAATCGATTACCTGATGACCCGGGGGGTACTGGCCATTTGTCGGACAGGAGGTGCAATAGAGCCACAAGGTAAAAAAAAAAGGGTTAGGGAGAAGGCGAAAGAAGTGTGAGTCTGATTGCTTAACAAATTGATGCGTCAGTCACAGTCACACCGGTTACATGTTCACTATTGTGGCCAGTGATTGTTGTCCCAGTGTGGACATAATCGTTGGATCGATGGACTGTCCCCTGATCGGCCTGTAAACACCGGTCTTTTGACGGGTACGGGGTATTTAACGTAGGTAAAATAACCACAGGGTTACGCCACCCAAGGGCGGGAGAGGGGGGGTGTTACTTTATGGTTGGTTACTAGTCATTTGATATAAATATCCTTATTATCGTCAATGATTGCTTTCTGTGGAATAAAATGTTAAGGGTGTTTGATCGATTTTCTATTCCTTTTGAGTGATCGGCACACAAACACGTCTGATGAGGTGTAACTGTAAGACTAAGAGATAGCCACGAATAGGGAACAGTAGGGTGGTTGGGGGGGGGGAGTACAAGAGCTAGCAGGAATTACAACTGGGCCAGACACTGGTCAAGACACTGGTCAAAGTGTGGACAGTGATTACTGTCTGTCTGGCCAAACAGATTTATTGGATTGACTGGATCCACGCTTCTCGAGACACGGGTCGCGTGTTGTGGATTGTCTTGTTGATTCATGTGATACCACCACTAGAGGAAGTGTTCAAACGCCGAGCCTGATTGGTTTACGATCGGACCGATCAGAGATTGTTCTCTGTGATCTGTGACGGCATTGGTCATGTGGTGTGTACCGCTGTGAATGCTTAATCGATCAGAGCTTGATCGGCTGGGTTTACAGATCAACTGACAAGTTGATCGTTTCCGGGGTGGAACAACAAGCACAAGTGGATAAAACATCGATTGTGATTGGTGGACGGGTGCCTTTGGCAGCAGTGATCTCGGATTGTCGCCCTTGTGTCGTCGTCGCAGTGGGGAGGATATGAAGTACTGCCTTAATCAATTAGCACCTCATCCGCGGCTGTGTGCTGCGGGCACTTTGCCTTGCGATCTCTCGTGGGACTCTAAAACTGGTCAGTGACCCACGCTTTCACACCTGATAAATACAGGGGGGGGGGGTCCCACCCCTATGGGCGTGGCTATGGAACAATTTGCACACCGGGACAAGCACGTGTAGAAGGTAACTTAAGGTGTGCATCAGTTTGCAAAATACTTCAAGTTCAAACTTGATTTTTTTTATCAACTTCTGTGTAGGGTTCAGAAGGCTTTGTAAATGCGCAGATGTCGGGGAGCTTCTTCTCTTTTTTTTTGTGGATACAAAACGTGTATATTTAAGTGGAGCTTTATTTCTTCTGTTGGCTGCCCGGATTTGATTCTGCTCGGAGTTTACGTGGGACGAGTTGTTTTTTTCACTTCGTGTATTGGTATGTAACGTATTTCTGGTGTCTTGGATATTGGACAAGGGTTTCGTGCATTGGCCTCGATTCGGATTTTTTTCTCTCCATTTTCGCAGTTAATAACGAAGTGAAGGGCCCGAGGTATAGCAAACAGAACAATGAGAAAGCTCGTATCGATCAGGTCCTCGGTTTGCTGTAGGACACAAAATCACATGTATTGCAGTGTTCGCGATGAAGACAGACGGAGAATACATTGTCCGCTATGAGGACAGATGAAATACTTTCTTCGCGATGAAACCAGCTGAAATACGCGAATGAAAAGGCAATGTAAGAGATGGGATAGGGGGAGGGGGTGATTGTCTTTAACAATTTCAGCGTTTTATTCATATTGCCACGATCAAAATATTGCATCCGTCAGTCGTAGTCGTAAATAAACGGAGAGAATGGTCGAGATGTACCAGCAAAAGTGAATTGTACAAGTATTCAAGTCAGAAGCAATGAATGGATTGCAGAAAGAGCTGTTTTTCGTGTGTGTGTGTGTGTGTGGTGAATTAAGAAACTGGTCAAGAGATGCAAAAAATCTCACCTATGGACATGGGCTATTCAGGGTCAGTGCCTTTGGTCAAGAGCTACACGTACGTGGCGTTTGTGTCACAGTGTCTGCTTGCGGTTATATCTACGGATAAAGGGGACAGTGGTCGCGGTAGTAAAGACCCGGCTTGTGACAAAGCATACATTAAAACGACCGTTTTTGAATTTTGAAAGACGGTTATCGGCCAAAGCGGCGGCGACAGTCGCGTTTTGCCTTCTCTTCTTACATTGCTTACCGGGGCGGGTAAATAGTCGTCTACCGAACCAGAGATCTGTCCAGACTTTTACTTTGGATAACAACGTCCTTCCGCTTTCACATGTGATGTACCAAAACTCAACAGACTAATGCCTAGTGCAATGAGTCTATTGGAAGTATCAATAATTCAATATAAGATGTATTGCCCCCCAAAAAGTCTCACTGAATTTCAAAACGGACAATTTCAATGCAAAGACTGTTAATTTTTTATGTGTGTCCAAGTACAAAGGTAAAAGCCCTCTGGGGCCCTTGGGATTACAGTGGAACACCCGTTGAAAAACAACAACATAAAGACTCCCTTTTGTTTAAAGACCCTGTTTCTCAGATTTCAGTTCCTAACCTCTGTGTATCAAATGTAGCCCAGTTTTAAGACTCCCTCCTTTGAAAGGCCTGGTTTTAAAATGGGGTTTCGCTGTAGTACGATGATCTCGGTATTCTGGACGGAAGGTATCTTTAGAGCCGGGGGGGGGGGGGGGGGGCATATGTGCGTGTCAGGCATTCCTGCCTCCCAGATCAAGTGATTTTTTTCCCGATCTTACGGGGAAAACCACCAAAACACAGCTGCTGCACGGAGAAATAGGAGGGAGAACCGCTTATTGATCTGCTCAGTTAACCCAACTTTTATTTCGGTCAGTTTTCCCCGAATTCTGTGCTTTACCGTCAAATCGCATTATTTGAATTCCCATCAGACCAACGGACACTCGCTCGCATGGTATAGGCACACACTCGCATACGTGCGCGCACACACACACACACACACACACACACACACACACACACACACACACACACACACACACACACATATTTATTAGTGATGTCGGATGTCCTGGGTTTTTTTTCTCACACTTTGAAATGAATTCACTGTACTTGAAGTTCGTACCCCGGCCGGGTCATACCTAACTTGCTAAGACTTTAAAATTGGCAATCTAGTGGCTGCTCCGCCTGGCATTATGGGGTTAGTGCTAGGACTGGTTGGTCCGGTGTCAGAATAATGACTGGGTGAAACATGAAGCCTGTGCTGCGACTTCTGTCTTGTGTGTGGCGCACGTTATAATGTCAAAACAGCACCGCCCTGATATGGCCCTTCGTGGTCACGTCGGCTGGGCGTTAAGCAAACAAACAAACAAACAAACTGTACTTGAAGATCAGTTTTTGTTGTTGCGGTTCTTAATTTCCACCCGCCCCCGCTAACAGAATAAAGATTGTTAATACTATACAGTCTAAAATGAAGGAATTATCTTAGGTTCACCATCCTATATCCAACCTTTCAAAGACAAAAGCAGGGCACTATTTGACAGGATGTGCGACTCTTGGCAGCTAGTGCTGCAAAAAGAGGGGAGCGGTCGTGAGGACTTAGTACCGTGTGAGCAAGTGAGGCGTATCTCGCTGTAATTGCAAACAGACCCTGCCTCTTGAAGCCGGGGTGAGGAGGGCTCCATAAAATATCTTTATTTTCCTCCACTGTGCTAGCCTTCCCGGGTAACTATGCCATCTTTTCACGTGTTTTTCTGCGAAGAAAGCTTGAACAAAAAACCGTTAAACATGGCTTGCTTAGTGTCGTCCATGGAGTGGGATTCGCTTTCGCTGGTCGCCCTTTCGCTGGTCGCCCTTTCGCTGGTCGTCCTTTCGCTGGTCGCCCTTTCGCTCACCCCTTTGTGTGTCGTACTAATCTTGAATGGCGAGGAGAGTATGTCATAAAATTCTGTCCGTTTACCCCCGACGATCAGAATTTTCTAGACCGATTACTCTCCCCGTTTCTCTCAGTTCCGTCCATTTCTGACATCGTGTGACAACATCATTCCTTTTCCCAACTGTAGTGTGCTTCTTTCTCCTGCCTTCATTGTGGTGCATGCCCTCGCCCCCTCCCCCCCCCCCCCCCCCCCCCCCTCCATGATTTGAGTAATTGGTTGTTTCTTTCTCCGTCGTCATAAATTGCTCTACCTTCTTTATTTAGCTCTTGTCCCGTCCGTCTCAATCGCTAATACTCCATTTGCTTCTTCTTCCTCCATTTTCTTTTATCTCTCTATACATCTACCCTAACTTATCTCTGATACTCCAATTTTTACTTCTTCTTCCTTTGTCGACTGTTCGTTGTGTCTGTCTTTCTGTTGCCAGCGTTAGCTGTGTAGGGTTTGCATCAGCAGCGGGGGTTTACACTGCGCCAAATTGCTTCATTAGCCGCCCAACAGGTGCACGGGAGCCGGGGGAGGGCTTCCCCACTCCGGTCCGCTGTCGGAAGACCGCCGCATAAAGATCCGGTGCCACGGTGGCGCTCTGAACGCGATTTATAGGCGCGATTTATACTCTCTCTCTCTCTCTCTCTCTCTCTCTCTCTCTCTCTCTCTCTCTCTCTCTCTCTCTCTCTCTCTCTCTCTCTCTCTCTCTCTCTCTCTCTCTCTGGACCCTCTCTCTCTCTCTCTCTCTCTCTCTCTCTCTCTCTCTCTCTCCATCCCTCCCTAGTTGTGTGTGACGGGACGGAGACGTGGCTTCATCTCGATGTCTCTCTGCCTGACTTGCAGTGAGTTCCGCATGAGTGGCTTGACGTAGCGTGCAGCCGGCCCCCGATTACTTGCGTTTCGTGGCTAAATTGGCTAAAAGACCCGGCTCCCCGGAGACTGACTTTGATTTAAACACCGGATGGGGGAGGGGGGGGGGGGGTAAATATATATATATTTATTTTTTGTTAAACAAGAATTCTTAAGATGCTTGCGTGTCTGTCTGCTGTCTGTCTGTCTCTGTCTGTCTCTGTCTGTCTTGTTCAAGCATTTAATGAGACGCCGGTGTTGTGGAGAAATCATGTTCAAGTAATTCATTTTTTGCATTTATTTGTCTTGTTTAAAATGTGTTTATTTATATATTTTTGTTTATTTGTTATTGGAGGTACTAAATACCGTCGTTTGCTCTCAACGCTGTGTATCGTTGTACTAATCCAGATAAGCTCAGTGACCATTACTGCCTCCACTCCATTTTAATGGTCCTGTTTGCACCATGGCCCGGTCTGTTTGTTTGGACCTCGTTTGAAGTCATTGTGTACATTTCATTCCGACAAACTTAACCCGGAGCTTATAGCAGCACAGGTATTTGCTAAAGCGATCAAGATAACTTACCTGTGACGAAGAGATCTTTGTGATGGAAATTTGACCGAGGGACGACGCTGGACTGCTTGTTGGGGAAAGGATCTGGGACTGGAGGGTCCTTGGTCACTTTGTGTCCGTGCTTAGCCACAGGTTTGAATTGTCCATTGATCTCACCGAAATGCGACAGTTCGGGCGTGGGGAGATGGCCCTGAAACGCTAAAACCACCATCCAAAGAAGAGGGGGGGGGGGGGAGGTTGATGGTAAGAGAGTGGGGGCGGTAGAGGGGGGGGGGGGGATTGAGTGGGGTTTCGAACGACAGGTGGGAGTGAATAGAATCCCCAATGTTTGTGTCCCCTCTTTCCCCTGTCGCGTGTTTGCTCTTCAGCTTCTCTGACCTCCCACCCCCCCCCCCCCCCTTCCCTCCATGCTTCTCAGTTGTCCTCCTAGCTTTCTGTCCCCATTTTTTCAGTACAGGGGTTGAAACGTTCAAATACTTGTGGTTTCAAAACTCTCTGCCACCACGCTATTTCGGTTGCACAGGTTGCAACAGTTTTTGTCTTGACAGTTTACCCCCTCCGTTTGTAAAGGTGTTCTGTTGTCATGAGTGTTGTGAGTCGGTTAAGTTTAACGACAGACACCAAGGTGGACATTAAAAACAATGCGATACGTGGTTATTGTTGTCAATGTCTATGTTAAACATTCTTTGTCCGTTTACGTTAAGTTTTTCAAATGTGGGAGACAGGACATTTTATAAGACATAATTTCATGTACCTCTCTCTCTCTCTCTCTCTCTCTCTCTCTCTCTCTCTCTCTCTCTCTCTCTCTCTCTCTCTCTCTCTCTTATCATTCTCTCTCTCTGAAAATGTCAACAAGCGCGCAAGGCCAGGGTTAGGATGACACACGCCAAAAAATCTCCGCCTTTTTTTGAGCCTACCCCCTTTCTGTCCCGTTTCCACCCCGTAATACCCACTGAGCGTAGTGTAAAAAAGACCACTAGCAACTGGAGGTTGTCAGATGAAGATGCTTTTTTTTTCAAGACACTTTCCCTCTCTACAGACGATCGTAAAATAAACTACCAAAGGGATGGGATAAGAGGAGCATCCTTTTATATATGGACACATAGCATGGGATAAGAGGAGCATCCTTTTATATATGGACACATAGCATGCGATAAGAGCATTCTGCCACACGGACACATAGCAAAAAACAACAGTCTGACGGCTTTATCTGCAGAGTGTGATTTTGTATCCCCTGAATATTAATTCCAAAATTAATTCGGCAAAAACGTTCCGCTCTGCATAGTAAGCATAGCTTGAGGCTGTAGAATTGTAAGTGTAGTTTTGTTAAGGGCAACGATGTTTTTTTCTCGTGCGAAAAGTACGGTGATTTATATCATGGTAAGGTCAATAATAACACAGAGAAGATGGCATCTTTCTGCAGTGTCCTCGGAAAAGTGTACCCACCACCGTACTTTGAGAGTGGATAAGAGCATAAACTTACAGGTACTGGGACAAAGTGAGTGGCGCCATACGCCTGTGGAGCGCTCGCCTGTTGCTTGCTCCGTGCAGTTGGAGGTTTGAGTCAGCGCCCCTCGTTCTGCATCAGTGGCGAGGGGGGGAGGGCGGAAAGTGCACCGCTATTGTCCGCGCCTCTGTCTTTGTTCACCTGTCGGTCACGCTGTCGCTGGGAGGAAAGTGGGTAAAGATAGAGGCTCCCCCCCTTCCCCTGTCCCTCAGGGCCATGTCCTCCACCCCTCCAATCCTATGTGGTGAAAAAGACGAGACAAAACTGATTTGTTTGAATTTAAGAACACCCGAACATGTCGAAACGTTTCGTCAGTAAAATGCTCCGTTCATTTCTGACACTGACAGTTCGGTCCAAGAATGGTAGGTGAAAAAGGTTTGTACGGAACGCGAAATGTGGCCACATTGAAGCAGTGAAATAATGGATTTCTCACGTGTGCTATCCAAGTTAGCGGCGGCAGGCTGTCGCGAATGCAACAGTTGGGGCAGTTGGGTTTTTATTAAAACTGCCGTACTGTCTGGGGGTACACAATGCGGTTGGCATGTACTTCAGCTTTTATACTCTCTTTATCCTTACTTCTTAATCCGTTTGTGGGCGGGGATGTAGCTAAGTCGGT
This sequence comes from Littorina saxatilis, assembly GCF_037325665.1. Lineage (NCBI taxonomy): Eukaryota > Metazoa > Mollusca > Gastropoda > Littorinimorpha > Littorinidae > Littorina > Littorina saxatilis. The sequence continues at coordinate 74,216,879 of NC_090256.1, read as the reverse complement.
AGCGCGCTGGATTTGTATCCAGTTGGCCGCTGTCAGCGTGAGTTCGTCCCCACGTTCGGCGAGAGATTTATTTCTCAGAGTCAACTTTGTGTGCAGACTCTCCTCGGTGTCCGAACACTCCCGTGTGTACACGCAAGCACAAGACCAAGTGCGCACGAAAAAGATCCTGTAATCCATGTCAGAGTTTGGTGGGTTATAGAAACACGAAAATACCCAGCATGCTTCCTCCGAAAACGGCGTATGGCTGCCTAAATGGCGGGGTAAAAAACGGTCATACACGTAAAATTCCACTCGTGCAAAAAAACACGAGTGTACGTGGGAGTTTCAGCCCACGAACGCAGAAGAAGGAAAAAAGATCCGTTTTTGAGTGGTCTTTCCATCGTGTACAGCTGCTGAGACTTTGTGCTTCTGGTGGGTCGGCGGTGTGTTCGCGTCATTTATAGACAGTACGGAATCGAGACAAATGTCGTCAATCTTCTCGTTTATAGTCTTAAACTGCTGGTGCAACGTCTTCTTCTGTCCGCTTTGAATGCCTCTCTCCCCCCACCCCCTCCCAACAATTCCACCCCCGAGAGTCACGGGTGTCACGCCAACAGTGTGTAAGAGAAAAATCACATGTTTGAAATTAATTCTTTGTTTCGATTCCGTACAATGTATTCGGTCGTTTGCTCCGCAACCTCTTTTTCTTGCTTGTATGTGTGTGTGTGTCTGTCTGTCTGTTTGTCTGTCTGTCTGAAAAAGGTTTGTACGGAACGCGAAAGTCTGTCTGTCTGTCTGTCTGTCTGTCTGTCTGTCTGTCTGTCTGTCTGTCTGCTTGCTTGCGTGCGTTACACTAAGTGTTGGAGAGAGAGAGAGAGAGAGAGAGAGAGAGAGAGAGAGAGAGAGAGAGAGAGAGATTTTCAGATTCTGTCTGTTCTCCTGGAATTACACTAGAAGCTAATGATGTCGCCACGGCAAAAGCTGAGCCGACTCTTACTGCTCCATCACAAACCAGGTAGTCAATTAAATTGAACGGCAAAATTCGTGTGTCCACTGTCTGAACCAACAGAGGCAGGCAGCTGGGCAGCTGGGCGGACATCGACCTCTGCACCGTTATTAGCCGAGATTAACCATTGAGACTAGTTGTACTTTCAGATGCGTTCCTTCTGGCGTAGGCAATCATGTACGACACTTCAGATCTGCCCAGGGTTTTACACGAAAAAAACTAACTTTCCGCTGACGTGTACTATAAATTTAATCTGACTAATGCCTACGCAAAGTGGCAATAGTTTTCTGAATTATACTCTCACATTACGTACGTTGGTCCTTTTACTCCTCCTCCTCTTCCTCTTCCTCACTCTTCTGATAATTTTAGTGTTCTTAGCTTTCTCCTCTTCCACCGTCGGATTTTTACACACCCCCCGGTATAGGGGTGTGTATAGGATTCGGTCGATGTGTTTGTTTGTGTGTTTGTGTGTTTGTGTTCGCATATAGATCTCAAGAATGAACGGACCGATCGTCACCAAACTTGGTGAACAGGTTCTATACATTCCTGAGACGGTCCTTACAAAAATTGGGACCAGTCAAACACACGGTTAGGGAGTTATTGGTGGATTAAGATTCTACAAGGACTTATAGAGGGACATATTAATGGTCAAAGGGAAATAACCTTCTCAGTTGGTGGCAGTGAGAATGGTAAGGACGGGGGTGTTTTTCCTACCTCGGAGGAATTTCTTGTTTTTCATAGACTTCTTCATCATCTGAGTTCGTTCCTCTTTTTCTCCCTTCTCCCCTTCCTCCACCTTCTTCCTCCACCTTCTTCACCTTCTTCCTCCATCCTCTTCCTCTTCCTCCATCCTCTCTGTGAAGAAAGTCAGAAAATTGGTCATGAGGTTTGGAAAAAAAAGTGTTTTCCCGTTAGCCTACAACGAACTTGTATTTTTGTTTCACTGTCGCCAAGTAAGAGCAATATAAATCTTTCATCAAAACAGAAGGAATGTGTGCCCATATACAAATATATATATCGAATCGATCTACGGAGGGTGCGTGTAGCATCTGCTCACACGGATTTTGGACAAGTAACATACGCGTGAAGGATTAAGAACTTTTCTCTCGGTAGAAGACTGTCAGCATGTCGTTTGTGTAATAGAAAGGCAAGAAAACGGTGGAGATTTATGTCCTTCGTTCAGAAAGAGCGGGTTCATTAGCACATGAGGGATGCAATGTGAGAAGCATTTTGTTTTTAGCTGACATGATCCTTATGTTCTTCTTTATTTCTTTGTGTTCAGTGTTTCGGTTGTTAGAAACAGGTGTGTCCCTTTGATTGATGCTGAGTGCGCGGTGTGAAAAACAACAACAACGCTCGGTTCCTTATCAAATTCCCTCGTAAACAAAGATTAGAATATTTCTGTCAGTTTGTCTCCCGTCTGTCTGTCTGTCTCTCTCTCTCTCTCTCTCTCTCTCTCTCTGTCTCTCTCTCTCTCTCTCTCTCTCTCTCTCTCTCTCTCTCTCTCTTTTTAAACCCTTTCATCTTCTGACGTGTGTTTTCTCCGATGACATCATTTTCTGACGTGTGTTGTCTCCGATGACATCATCTTCCATTCTTTGCTTTTCAGACCGTATTGCAGTTGGATTACGTGCTGCGTGCATCCTTCCTTCGCCATGACGAGAGGGATTACCACAACGACGACGTCAAGGACTACGACAACGACCAGAGTGTAAAGTTTATGTGTGTGTTGGTGCGTGCACCATGAAGACTTCCTGAGGATTATACTGTGCAGAAAATGGGCTGGAACTTCCTGCTGCTCATCTCATCAGTTCACCTCGTCTCACTCGCCCTCGCCACCGTCGGGCCTGGCCTCGGCAAGGAAAGTCCGGGAGGTACGTTGGCATGCTTTTGTCGTTGGTTTGAACAAAACCTTATTCAAATTTTGTATCGTGACATATATTTATAAGAAAGTTTTACCTTCAGGATCCGTACTTTAGCATATATATATACACATAATAATAATCATAATAATAATAATAATAATAATAGAACATTTATATATATATATATATATATATATATGTAGCGCTTCTCCACAGCTCGAAGCGCTTTACAATTTCTCAATTATAGTTTATATTGGGGAATCCCAGGGATGTTTTTGTTTTTGTTTCTTGGTTGTTTACAATTACCCGATGTTTTTCTGAACGCTCTCCAGTCCACCCAGCTGGCAATGCCGGGTACCTGACCCTGCTTAGCACTTGGGAAGGTAAAGGCAGCGAGGGAGAGGATATATATGTGTTCTTCCCTCATAAAGCTGGCCCTAGACAACTTGAGATCTCTAAGTCTAACATGCAATCAAATATGGTTATAATAGAAATACCTTTACCTTGGTTGATTGGTTGGTTGGTTGGTTGAGATAGACAAGAGGACAAGGCAAGTCGAGGAAAAAACGAGGGTAATGGATTAATAGGAAAGTAGAGTCAACAAGAGCATGAACAGAGAGAGACAGAGACAGAGAGAGAGAGACAGAGAGAGAGAGAGAGTTGCATGGCAAATGCGAAACTCCTAAATCGTCATATTGCTGACCAAGACGTGAATTAACTCAATGCAAGCAGTAATTAAAATGTCAGAAACTGATCAAATAAACTAAAATATACTTCATTAAAGTTTAAAAAACATTGGCCTTGGCTTATAACATGAGTCATGGTATAATTATACATGTCGTGAATTGAGCAAGCAATGCACTCGGGTCCGTGCACATTGTCACAAGGAAAGGGTTCAGTTCTAAATCAAGTGAGTGAAATGGGGAGGAAAAAGGGCGGGGGGGGGGGGGGGGGGATTTTTGGGGTTGTGGGGGAGGAGGAAAACAAAGAAACAACATTTAGCTGTCAGATCAGCAGGTCCCCCCCGCTGGCTGTTCAAACGTCGCTGGCACAGAGTGGGGTTTGTTGCGAGTCAACACATGGTGGGCTGAGCCATTCCAACCACGTGGTGCTCTCCGCTGGTGTTAGTGGTGGTGGTGGTGGTGGTGGTAGTCGTTGTGATTGTTGTAGTGGTGTCTTTTTGTTTTGTTTATGTCGATGTTATTGTTGAAATGACTTTTGAAGCGTATTGTAGAGAGAGAGAGAGAGAGAGAGAGAGAGAGAGAGAGAGAGAGAGAGAGAGAGAGAGAGAGAGAGAGAGAGAGAGAGAGATTTGTTTAAATCCTGCTCACAGAGACAGTACAGACAGACAGATACATATTATATGTGTTTGAATCTTGCTGAGAGAGAGAGAGAGAGAGAGAGAGAGAGAGAGAGAGAGAGAGAGAGAGAGAGAGAGAGAGAGACTCAGACTCAGAACTTCATTACAAAAGGATAACGGTTTTAGGCAAAGCCTATTCTTCAAACCTGTCCTTTATTCAACACATAAAGACAGACGGACATAAAAAATAAAACTTCAATCAGATAAGATACAGAATTACATTGTATGGGGGAGAGAGAGAGAGAGAGAGAGAGAGAGAGAGAGAGAGAGAGAGAGAGAGAGAGAGAGAGAGAGAGAGAGAGACTGACTATTAGGGTTTAACGTCCTCTAGTCTTAGACCAACTGGTCTATATTGGGACAGGTATTGGTAATACGTTGAAGATATCATATGGTGTGATACTTTGATTCGAACAAGCCCGCTGTGGCTGTCTTCTTCGACACACCAGCATTGGGTTTGTCTCGTCAAAGTATCGAAATACGATCATGATAATCGGAGACGAGAGATGATGCATGCGTGTCTTCGTGTTTTCCAAGCCCTGAGACTTTCGCTGTGAACGTGGGATCTTTTTCGTGCGCATGTGTGCACACGGGGGTGTTCGGACACCGAAGAGAGTCTGCACAAAGTTGACTCCGAGAAATAAATCTCTCGCCGAACGTGGGGATCGAACCCACGCTGACAGCGACCAACTGGCTACAAAGCCAGCGCGCTACCTTCTGAGCTACGTCCCCGCCCCTGAGAGAGAGAGAGAAAGAGAGAGAGAGAGAGAGAGAGAGAGAGAGAGAGAGAGAGAGAGAGAGAGAGAGAGAGAGAGAGAGAGATTGGGGGGGGGGAGACCGACAGACATCTAGAGAGATAAAGATGGAGAGATATCTATTGGAATCCTACTCGTGGTTCGTTTTTCATTGAAAAGCTGCACGGATGGCTGATTGACTGGGTGGAACCAAATGTGGGGTGTGGGATTGCACGGATATAATAAGTATGTATTGGGTCTTTTTAGACACGCGTGAAGCGGTGACCCGAATCGGTCCCTAAAGCCCGAACTGGTACTCCACTGAGAAACACTGCATTGCCAGGCTTCAAGTTTTATTTTTTATTCGGTCTCTATGTCACTGGGGCATTGAGAACAAAGAGACAAAACCGTATTCTTACGGTTAAAATCCAGACCACCCATAGGTCGGGCAGATTCTTCTTTTTTGCGAATTTTAAGTGACTTGCTCCCGCCCCTCCACACTCACTAACGGCGATTTGGAGTGCTTTTCAAGTTCTTGTTACTATCTTTTATTTCAAGGACAAATTTATCATTATTATTATTGACTATGTGGGACATGAGGTGTTAATACGCTGAGAAAATGTCAATAGCAAGAACAGCACAGTCGGAGAGATTTCCCATCTCAAGATAAAGCAAGCCCACTGCGGTCGGTATACTAAAAACTAGGTGGTGTGTGTGTGTGTGTGTGTGTGTGTGTGTGTGTGTGTGTGTGGAGTGTGTTTGGAGTGTGTGTGTGTGTTTGGTGTGTGTGTGTTTGGAGTGTGTGTGTGTGTGTGTGTGTGTGTGTGCGTGTGTGTGTGTGTCTTTGGAGTGTGTATACATGTGCTGTCATTCGATATGCTGCCGTCAGCGGGGAAAGGGAGTGGATTAAAAACTCGTCGATCGCTCGTTTTGGTCTTTGCTTTATTCCCCCTCCTCTGGTTGTTGTTGGGACGCACTAGCGATGACATCACCCTCGTTATAATCATATATTTTGTGAGTGCGGGAAAGGGTCTTGAGAAGTAACTCTGTGTGTGTGTATGTGTGTGGAGCTCAGCTACGAGGTGGAAATAATTGCCTGGGTGGATTTTGAACGTGAAGACCCCTTTTGGCATGGGTGTTTTGATAATGGTTGCAGATGTTGTGTATAGTGTGAGTGTTGCAGAGGTCAGGGTGGGAGGGGTAGGGGGAGGTTGATGATTCACGGCTGTGTTGCCAAACTCCCAAGTCAAGGAGACTGTGTTGTGTACGTGCGGCAGTAGAAAACGACAGGGAGTTGTAATTGCAACTCGGAATTTATATTTTCTGTTGTACCTTGATATTCCTCCGACGTTGTTTATCCTCGAATGTGGATGGTTGGGCACATTCTTAGTCTGTGACTGAAGCTGTGTACATATTTATAACTGAACACAGTTAAAGTATTGAAGCGTAATACCGAATCATGCCCCTAACTCAGTTTCAATCATTGGGAGGTGAACTTACAAGAGAGGCACTGCAATCGTACCTTACTAAAGATCTATGTATGCATGACATTTGGAGGTGAACAAGTGGAAACTTGCACGAGAGGCATTGCACGCTTTTCTCAGGGCCACATAATCAGAGTAGCATGACATAGTTGGATGCCGAGGGGACAGAGAGATGCAGGGAATTGGGTCTGGGATCAGGCAGGTAGGCAGGCACAACTCCCCTGGAATCCTCCCAATGTTGTCCATGGGCGAGCTAAACCCGTTGTACACAGCTACGGTTTAAATTCCGAGCGACGATGAACGCTCTTGAGTTCTGCTGTGGTTTGGGTTGTTGTTCTTAGATGTTGCTGTTTTGTTTGTTTGTTTGTTTGTTTGTTTGTTGCTTTTTGTTTGTTTGTCAGAGCAATGCAATTGTTCAATTCTGAGTAAGACTGGATCTCTGAACGCCAGTACATTAATTTTGAGCATACACCTCCAGGACAACCTGTGTCTGGCCCGTCTGAAAACACCTCCGCGTGAGGGGATTTGCTGCCAGCGCGGTGAAGATAGAGGGGGAACATTTTCTCTGCCCGCGCGGCAGCAAGCAGAATGTCTCTGAACTGCATTGACTAGCCATGCATGTAGCTAACTTCTGCCTTTGATGCTGAACCCTTCGTTAAAATCTTGAGCGAAGTTCTGTACTGAACGCGGCAAATCAACTAAGGTTTGCGTGCACAGGATAACTGCATTGCGCTTCCTGAAACTGATGCTGAGACCAAAGAGTGTATTTGTAGGGATACACTCTTTGCTGAGACCCAGTAATTAGGAGCCAGAAAGAAGAGAGACTAAGAAAGACTGAGTATGTGTGTGTGTCGGAGGGGGGAGGGGGGTTAAACTAGAGGGGTTGTGGAATGATGGAGCATTCGAAGTAGAGACATTAGTGATTGACCACAGCCGACAGTTTAGCGAAGTGGAGTGCTTTTCCGTTGGAGCGATGATCCCCCTTGCGCCAAAGTGCGTTGGACCTCCATCGTGGGAAGGTCTTGAACTTGTATTGACTTCACAACCACCGACGGGCCAGAAGGCTGAGAGAACTTTGGGGTCGTAATGACTAATGGGTGATAATTGCAGTCCTGCGTTTCATCGTTTAATGACGCCGCTGTAGTAGTAGGAGTCATCCTCAGCCTAAGCTACCTGACTCACTAATCTTGCGCGGAGCTGTTTAATGACGCCGCTGTAAGGATAAATGGTCTATGAGTAGTGGGAGTTATTCTCAGCCTAAGCTACCTACCTCACTAATCTTGCGTGGAGCTGATGAATGAGCCCGACTGTAGGCTTGTAAGCATCTTATTATAATGGGCACGAGTTTTATGGCCCCATCTTTTGACCTGGATCGTCAAGGGGCCATATGTTCCCCACGGTACGGGCCTGGGAGAAAGTGAAGTAGTGGGGTGATAACTGACCAAGGATTGTCTGTTCGGTATTACGCGGTTTGTTGGTAATCTGAAGCTTCTTCGCGTCCCCGTGGAGAGCCGGTAGTACGATTCACTTCAAAAGGAATGGAGAGACTGAAGCAGTTCTTTAAAAGAGTATTATCAATATATATGTATTGAGCGAAGAGTTCACTGCTACCGCTGAGGCCGTTAAATCACAATCTCGTTCAAGCAGTTCTTGTCCTCATTGCTGTCAGTTTAGTACGCAAAGGAGTTGTCGGAGGTAAGACAAGGGATCTAGTTACGAATCGAATGATATGCCGTAATCAGCCACATGCGTTGAACCCAAACGTTATTAAGTTCAGGCTTTGAAGTTAAACCGAACATCGAGTGTTCTCTATTTACTCCCCAACTTATAGCATTGCGTACCGCTAGTACTACCTTAGCGATACTCACTGAGAGAGAGAGAGAGAGAGAGAGAGAGAGAGAGAGAGAGAGAGAGAGAGAGAGAGAGAGAGAGAGAGAGAGAGAGAGAGTGCACACACACACACACACACACACACACACACACACACACACACACACACACACACACACACACACACACACTCACACACACAGTCTCACAGACACACGGACAGAGACGGAGACAGACAGAGACAGAGGGATGGGCGATGGCGAAACTTCAGGGCTAGTCTTGATGATAATGTTGTTATGGTACAATGTAGTGGCAGTCGTAACCTTGTGTGCTATTTTATTTTCATATTTATTCTGATGTATTATAATTATAGCTTTGTTGATGTATTCCCAAATCCGACATGGTACACCGTCCACTCCGACTCTTTCATTTTGTGAACCCTGGGAAAGGTAGGACTACTAGGAGTTGTGCAGCTGACCTTTTACACGCTATATATTACGCTGGGTTGCTGACTCTTGTGCTCAAGTGATGTATATCAGCGTGATAATTTACCCCAGCATTTTGCTCTGCTTAATGTCAACCGGGCTAGAAAACCCCAGTGTTGGACGCAAACTCATGACGGTTCAGCCCTACCCCGGCATTGGACGCAAACTCATGACGATGAGCCGTTGAGAGATTTAAACCTTTCTGAGGACATTTCATTTTCAGAATAGAACAAAATTAGAAACTTTTAGAAAAGGTAAGAAAAACTTTTTCCAGTGCTCTTACCTCGCTTTGCTTTTAAATCTGAAATGTACGGTAATACCTGCAAACTTTATCTCAAGTTTTACAGTTTTTGTGTTTCCGGAGATATTTGCAGACCCGTCCTTTCTGAAGCAGAGTGTGGATTTATGTCTCACAGCGTCTTATAACAAAAAACAAACAAACAAAACTAAAACTGAAACTAAAACCAAGATTATCTGCACATACACCATTTTGCATGGACGTAAATATACGCCTGCCACTTAAAAAAAAAACACACACACACACACACACAAAATTTGAAAAAAATAAAAATTAAAAAAAAACTCTGTACAGATGCCAATTTGCAGCAAGAAGACAATTCTTCCCGGCCCCCAAGGACCTTTTTTTAGGCTTGCTTTTTAGCACAAGGCCAGAAAACTTGGATTGGATTGCGGACATGATACGGACATGCTCTCCCAAGAGGAACGTCGTCAGAAAGCGTTGGTTGGCTTGGGTACACTGACTTGGGAGCGTTCTGTCACCGCTAAAATGGACTAAAAGAAAAAAGAGAAATCCATGCTAGTGAAAATTAAAAGATTGCTAAAAGCTTTTAGTATATATATATATCACAGCTTATAAAAAGGAATCAACATGAAAATAACTTTGGAGAAAAAAGAAAGGAAAGGGTGGGGTAGGTCGTGGTGGTAAGAAACTAACGGCTAGAAGCTGTTCTATAAAAAATATATATCTATGAGAGAAAATACACACTCAGAAAAAGACAAGCAAATGAGCAAAAAAGGAAAGAAAAATAACCATGGAGAGAGAGAGAGAAAAAAAAACATAGCCTAAAAAAGTACCCACGAAAATAACTTCAGAAAAAGAGAAGGAAATAACAAAAACTAACTCAGAGAGAGAGAGAGAGAGAGGGGGGCTAACAAATGCACACACACATAGTCATATAACTAGAAAAGGTGAAGGAAAAAAATGTTTTAAAAAGTAACTAAAAGAAAAAGAGAAAAACATCGCAAAAAAAGTACACACGAAAATAATTGCAGAAAAAAAATTAACATAACAGAAAAGTAAACTATTAAAAAAAAGTAAAAAGAAAGAAATAGGCTTTAAAACAGCAATACAACTGAGTAAGTAAAAACGCCGCAAAGGAAAGGGGGGAGACAGCACTGCCTTGCGTGAGTCGCAGCACTGGGGTGGTGACCTTTCCATTTTGGGTGACGTTGGGGGTCTCTGGTCCCCGGCCCTGCCCCGCCTGCCCCCGGCCCCTGATTTCCTGTCTCGGGGGCTGGCTAAGAGCAGTACAGCCCTCACAATTGCCCCCAGCTGCTGCCTCGGTGCACCCTCTCTCGCTGCTCGGGCTGCTTGTAGGTTTGGCTGATAATGCTATGTATAGAAATAGATTTTAAGTCGCTTGATTTGGACGTCTGTGAGAGAAACATTTAGCCTTTTGTTTTTTGCGCGTCCGAGAACTGTGTCTCGGTCGCGCGCTCGCGCAGACAGACAAGGAGACAGCCAGGTACACACATACATACATACCCGCTGAATGCACGCACACACACACACACACACACACACACACACACACACACACACTAGCACGCACGCACGCACTGACGGAACATTAATCATTCTCGCAACCCCATGTCCACCCATTTTCACAATGCACACATTCTGCATCTCAGCCTTTAGCATAATATACCCTCTCTCTCTCTCTCTCCAATGCACACATTCTGCATCTCAGCCTATAGCATAATAATATACCCTCTCTCTCTCTCTCTCTCTCTAACTCTCGCCTCCCCTCTCTCTCTCTCACCCCCCCTCTCTCTCTCTCTCTCTCTCTCTCTCACTCCTCTCTCTCTCTCCTCTCTCTCTCTCCTCTCTCTCTCTCCTCTCTCTCTCTCTCTCACTCGCCCTCTCTCGTTCACATGGGATTGCATTCCAGGAACTCACACACTTGTGTTTTTGTTCCGAGTCCATACTGAGTTCATACTCACCTTGTTCTGTGCATGTCACCATGTGCCGAGAATGCGCCTAGCACAGCCAGTCCTGTTGGTCAGCATAGCATTCCGCTGCTTGTTCTACAACTGACCTTTCCCAGCGAGGGAATAAAAGACTAAAGAAAGTCGTCGGATGACGGCCACATGGGAGTGCTTAGTGGAGAGTGGGAGCAGAGGGCGCCACAAGTGGCGGGAAAACAGTGAAGGAAACTGGACGTAGCAGAGTCTCACGGGTGTCACGTGCTAGCGGCAGTGAACAAGTAGTGTGACTGTGGTCAAGGTGCTACGGCGGCTTGGACAGAAAGTTTTATTCTGATTTTTTTCCACCCATCAAAAGCAGTCAACACGCATCTCCGTTTCTGCAGCAAGCCAGTAAGGCCTCAATTTAATTTGCTGTCTGCATGACGCTTTGGCATTGCATTTTCGGTAGTAAAAAAAAACCCAACAACTTCGTTTAGTCGACTTATCACTTATCACGACGGGCGCTGTGGCTGGGTGGTAAGACGTCGGCCTCTTAATCGGAAGGTCGAGGGTTCGAATCCGGCCGCGGCAGCCTGGTGGGTTAAGTGTGGAGATTTTTCCGATCTCCCAGGTCAACTTATGTGCAGACCTGCTAGTGACTCATCCCCCTTCGTGTGTACACGCAAGCACAAGACCAAGTGCACACGGAAAAGATCCTGTAATCCATGTCAGACTTCGGTGGGTTATAGAAACACGAAAATACCCAGCATGCTTCCTCCGAAAGCGGCGTATGGCTGCCTAAATGGCGGGGTAAAAACGGTCATACACGTAAAATTCCACTCGTGCGTGTGCAAAAACACGAGTGTACGTGGGAGTCTAAGCCCATGAACGAAGAAGAAGAATCACTTATCACTGTTTCATTAGTTTATAATTTCTTCTTCATTTCAACTTTTTTGTGGAGGTGGTTGGTTGGGGGAGGGCCGAGGAGTTACTTATTCGCTCGTCGTCGCGAGCAGAACGTTGTCCCCATGACCACGTGACCACCGCTTATTATTCTCACAGTGGCGTTCTCAGTTCTCATTTTATGGCCTTGTTTACACATTCATACCATCAGAGAGAAGTCATGACCTCACGATGGCCCAGTCACACCGTATACAGTAACCAAGGGACATAAACTTTCCCCGGAGCTTGGCAAAGTTGAAGGTAGAGGGGGTGTCAAACTTGTGTAACAGGACAGAACGTGAAGAGAATCGTCACACGCGTCTTGCTTGTACCTTTGAAGAGCAACAACTCGCTGTCACCGTGAGGACATTTAGTGTTATGAACTCATGTAGACCCGTCCAGGCGGTAATGGAGCCTTGCACTTGTCAAAATACCTAACATTTCAGTTTAAACATACATTCTTTGCGTTTTCTGATGTGACTAATGAACAGGAAAAAGAGTAAGCTTGAACACGACAAAAAAATGTGAATATGAATTTGCTGGAATGTCTAATCATTGTTTCGTTTTAAAGTCAATTTCATTGTTAATACTCGTTTCTTGTGAGGCCGTGGTTTAATGCTGCAAGGTCAGCCGTGTTGCAGGTAACTTGAATTCATTGATCCCAGGTAAATTACCAAAAGGAGAGCACCTGAGAACTTCTCACTCCAATGATCTTGGGTCAATAAAATCAAGTCACAAGCAATGCAACTGGCAATCCTTGTCTAACACACCGCGACACTTTGTGTTCGAACTCGAAACTAGAAGAAGTCAACCTGTACACATTGGAGAGAAATGATGTATCGCATGGGATGGCAGCGTACGCTTTATCACGTCCTCTGGCAGTAACGTCAGACATAAAGGTAGAGCAAAAAGTGCGAGTTTTGGCGACCATCAAAGCGTGGAGGGGGGAGCGAAGGCTAGAGTGAAGTGACAGGGCAGCATGGCGAGAAGACGACGACAACAAAGCACAGACGTCGGGCGCAACAAGCGGACATCGTGTTGCTGTGTCAAAGTGTCTCGTGTGATTACACTTGTGACACCATGGAATGTTGTGTCTGGCCCTCCCTCGGTTCCACATGTCCCCTGTCTGTGTCTGACTCTGTCTGATTGTCTGACTCTCTCTCTCTCTCTTTCTCTCTCTCTCTCTCTCTCTCTCTCTCTCTCTCTCTCTCTCTCTCTCTCTCATCCATCCAATTTTCTCTTTCGCTCTCTCTTTGTTTCAATCTGGATGTGTGTCTCCACCCCCCCTCCCTCCCCCCGAATGTTATGCAGCAGCAGAGACAGTGTAGCTTCTGTGGCTGCAGCCAGTTTTCTCTCAGGCTCGGTTTGGCCAGATTCCATTGTTTGGGAAAACCCAACACCACATTAACTTGATTTCGCTGAATAAATGTCACTGGCGTGTGCCTGGGACAAGTATGTCCTCCGTCTGTTGAAGTGTATATATTTGCATGTACGACAACATGTGCAATAGTAAGGTTTGATTCCTCCCTTGAGGGCAAAGAATGCAGTGCTGTTTTCGTTTTGTTGATCTTATCTTGTCTGCTTTGTATACATGTATAATCGTGGGAAGAAAAGGGTATAGATTGTTTTGTTCATTTGTCAATGCAAATTAGAAAGTGTGAGGCAGTCGCGAAATCGCGCATTTGATTGTCATTAAAGATGATTATGATGGTCTGATATCATCTTTGAATGTTCGCTCAAACATTTTATAATGTAACATACAGTGGTCTGCAGCAATTGTTCTCCAGTTGCTATTAAGGCTACAATCATGGAGGTCCCATCAGTGACACTCCTTGTGCGAGTGTGTGTGTGCGTGTATGTGTGTGTGTGCGTGTATGTGTGTGTGTGATGACAAGGTGTTTGGAAGTTGTAACCATGTTTGTTGACAAGTTACACAGTTGTGGCTGTGGGTTTTGCTTGGCCGTGGCGAGACGGCAATCGGGCCTACACAGGATCCTGCAGGAGTCAACAAACACACAGCAGCTCAGCGATTCTCTGGGCACCCAGCTGGCGAGGCTGCTGCTCTTGCTGCTGCTGGCTTGTTCTAGGGCTTAATTTCTGTTTGTTGCTTCTCCTGTCTTGACTTACTCACAGCTATTCCAGCGCCCCGCTCTCTGTGTAGATATGTACACCTATACTACAACCAACCTGTCTTCACTTTGCGCTGGAGAATTCTGCCGATTCTGCTGCTACTGCTGATGCTGCTTGCGTTACCTGTGTGAGAGAGTTAGAAACCCAATTTGGAATGGTTGTAGGATCAAGTTAACATGCTTTGTGTCTTGCGCCTTGTTGTGGTTTAGTTATGTGTGTGAGAAGGGTATAAATAGAAGCTTAGTTTGGGTTGTTTGTAAGGTCAAGTTTATATTCTTTGTGTCTTGCGCGTTGTTGAGGTTTAGTTATGTGTGTGAGAAGGGTATAAATAGAAGCTTAGTTTGGGATGTTTGTGAGATCAAGTGTACATGCTTTTTGTCTTAGTCCTTGTTGTGGTTTTGTTATCTCCTGACAGAAGAACAGGCTGATCGGCCTCGGCTCGATCTCGCACTAGTCGGATGTTGCAGGGTTTGTTTTGTAGTTTGTGTGGGGAATACTGGCTGATAAGGATTTGTTGTGTCGGTGCCCCCCGTGGGTTAGGGGGAGTCCCATATTGGTTGGGACGAGAAAGAATTTACCCGATGCTCCCCAGCATGCCGTAAGAGGCGACTAACGGTTCTGTTTCTCCTTTTACCCTTGTGTTTCTTGTATAGAATATAGTCATTTTTGACTCACATGCGAAGCAAAAGTGAGTCTATGTACTCACCCGAGTCGTCCGTCCGTCCGTCCGTCCGGACGTCCGTCCGTCCGTCCGTCCGGAAAACTTTAACGTTGGATATTTCTTGGACACTATTCAGTCTATCAGTACCAAATTTGGCAAGATGGTGTATGATGACAAGGCCCCAAAAAACATACATAGCATCTTGACCTTGCTTCAAGGTCAAGGTCGCAGGGGCCATAAATGTTGCCTAAAAAACAGCTATTTTTCACATTTTTCCCATTTTCTCTGAAGTTTTTGAGATTGAATACCTCACTTACATATGATATATAGGGCAAAGTAAGCCCCATCTTTTGATACCAGTTTGGTTTACCTTGCTTCAAGGTCAAGGTCACAGGAGCTCTTCAAAGTTGGATTGTATACATATTTTGAAGTGACCTTGACCCTGAACTATGGAAGATAACTGTTTCAAACTTAAAAATTATGTGGGGCACATGTTATGCTTTCATCATGAGACACATTTGGTCACATATGATCAAGGTCAAGGTCACTTTGACCCTTATGAAATGTGACCAAAATAAGGTAGTGAACCACTAAAAGTGACCATATCTCATGGTAGAAAGAGCCAATAAGCACCATTGTACTTCCTATGTCTTGAATTAACAGCTTTGTGTTGCATGACCTTGGATGACCTTGACCTTGGGTCAAGGTCACATGTATTTTGGTAGGAAAAATGTGTAAAGCAGTTCTTAGTGTATGATGTCATTGCTAGGTTTAGTTACCCTAAAGGTCGAGGTCAAGCATGTGAGTCGTATGGGCTTTGCCCTTCTTGTTTGTAAAGATTTTAGTCAAGCAGTATGTAAGAAATGTTAAGTCCTTTGTACTGGAAACTTGCATTCTCCCAGTAAGGTAATACTACGTTGCAAGCCACTGGAGCAAATTTTTGATTAGTGCTTTTGTGAACAAGAAACAATTGACAAGTGGCTCTATCCCATCACCCCCCTTCCCTCCGTCGCGATATAACCTTGAACGGTTGAAAACGACGTTAAACACCAAATAAAGAAAGATGTGTCGGTTGCACCTTCTCACTGGAGTAAGCTAAATTCCCACGTGCATGCGGCTGCTTGGTCGTTGCAATGTCTTCTGGAAGTAAACATGAGTTGTCTGACTGGTTTCGGCAAATTATTCATATTGAGAGACGGGTTTTGGATGGAGGTAGGTAGATGCTAGTTATAGTCGTGTGGTGTTGTTCAAAGCTTGCTCGCGTATCCTTGACGGATGCAGTAAAGTAGGTGACCGTAGTACTGAACAAATCATAAACAGCAAAATAATCTGCGTGTGAACATTTTCAACCAGGAATTTCGCTTATGCGCTTAGCACCTTATAGATGCCACACACACAGCACGGGCGAATGGAAGAAGAATTATGCGCGCCATGCCCCGAGATGTAAACATGCCACAGCTGATCAGCGGCTATTGCGCTACAAAGACAAGAACAAGTGCCAGGGACCCCCGTGGTCCTCTATTAGCCCCAGGCCGCGCTGCGTCGTCATTAACGCTGCACTCCTCCCGGAGGTTAACTAGCGAGATGCTTGCACCCTGACGCGTGTTTCTTTCAGGCGAGATTTGCTCGCGGCTAGCCTCTCGCGGAGCAAGGAAGCGAGAGTGAATGTAAAAGGGTTTGATGGCTAGCGACGCAAGAATTAAACACCATTGGTTGATACCGAAAAGGTCGTCTGCACTGCTCGGTAAATAGCCATGAACGGCCAATCAGATGGGTGCAGTGCGGCGGCCATTTTTTCTCGCGTAGCGAACACCTCCATTGCATGCTAGTGTTCTCTCGCCAATTCTCGCCTTCAAAGAAACCGGGGACTGCTCTCTGAGGGGTTCGTCTGGTGCTCTGCTAGTACCCTTCACAGTCAGGACAATCGCCAGCTGCGTGTTCTCGGAGTCTGATACTGATAAGTAAAGGGCTTCAGGGTCGGGACCTACTGAGTGAGTTTCAAGGGCCGCGGATTCCATGGCTGTGGGTTTTTTCACGGGTCAGGGGTACGAACGACCTGGCTGGCTGGTGAGAACATAGATGTAAATAGACTCATTATATCTCTGGTGAGAACGAAAAAGTACCCAACATGACGGGAACCAAGTCCCTCATCGGTTAGGTTGAAATTTATATGTGTTTGAGATTTCAACCAATCCGACCCAGTGTTTGGGTCCCAACCAGATGGCCACTTTCTCGAGATCACTACCGTAGGACCCTTCAGGTTGTGTAGAACTGGCTTTCGTGAGGGTTCTTCTGGCGGAGTAGACGAGGACTGACATAGTTTGAAATAACAAAGGGACCGAAGCGCTCAAAGTACAAGGCCAAATTAATAAGTCAGAGCCAAGTGAAAAACTGCATATATTTATGGGCCCTTTTGTTATGGGCTTTGTTAACTCTTATGAGACAGTCCTCCGAGGACAGTGAGGGCAGTGACAAAGAAAGTCGCTTTTATTACCACTGACTGAAGTTACTGCAGGATTTTCATAACACACTGATCGTTTAAGTTCACTTGGGTTCAAAATGCTATCTAATCACAGAGGCATTATTTCATGGACTTAACATCTTTCTCGCCATCATCGCTGAAGGCACAGACTATACGGTAGTCTTTGTGTAGAATCTGTGTTACGGATTTAGCTGTTACGCTGTACGATCTTGATAACGTTGTAAAAGGTGTCAACAGAATCTTCGTCTTGGCGACTCACCTGTCCCGATAGGAACTGAGCAGGGTACCGCGGTGACATTTATGTCTTTGTTTGTAGTTTTCTTTCTAATGCTTTGTGTCACACTCGCTTGTTTTATTGTATTTTAGGATACCGTAACTTGATTCTTTTTGGAGTGAGGTGGAAGGGTTGTTACTGTGTTGGGGTTGTTATGTGGAGGGGTTGTAATGTGAATTTTCCTCCTCATAGTTTGACAGAAGAAGAAACTATGTCTCGCACTGGAAACTTCTCTGTCTGTCTGTCTGTCTGTCTGTCTGTCTGTCTGTCTGTCTGTCTCTCTCTCTCTCTCTCTCTCTCTCTCTCTCTCTCTCTCTCTCTCTCTCTCTCTCTCTCTCTCTCTCTCTCTCTCTCTCTCTCTCTCTCTCTCTGGTATGCGTCTGGATGGTCATACAGCTGTGGAAAACAACAAAAACATTCGCCACACAAAAGTAATGTCTGGTAGTCAAGGACAAGGTAACCTGGAAGGGTCAGCGCACACGTTACATCTTGAATATACAATTTGTTTAAACACGTCACACGGAAGTATTCTTATTTCCGATGAGCGTACGGCACCTGTTCTGGTGCGTGGATACGTTGTCTTGGAAAAAAAATTTACGTGGGTCTTGAGGGAAAAAACATCATCATCCTTGAAATGATACTGTTTGAAGGAAGTTTGGAAGTCGACAAACGTTATGCCATGGAGGACTTAAGTTGTCTGTAAGCTAACAACTTCCGGTTGTTTTCTCACTGTTATGCAATAATGATGTGTTGTCATCGAATAAAACAATGCCACTTGAGGTAAGTTTGTCGTTGTCACAGACAGAAAGATCAACGTCCAAGTTCAATAACCACAAGAATACAACAGACGGAGGTTCTGTAGAGGTCACAAGGGGGACAACACCAACACAGGTAGCAGTGGAGACACTTGCATCTGGATGTCGGGGGATGGGTGGGCAGAGACGCTGTTTGCAAAGGGGGAGGGGGGGCAAAGAAGAAGAGAGAGGAGTTGTAGCAAAAAACGTGGGGGACAGTGGATGGAGACCCTGTTTACAAAAAATAAAGGGGGGGGGGGGGGGGCGAAGAAGACGGAGTAGTTCTAACAAAATCGGGAGGGGGAGAAACTTTCAGCCACTGGACAGTGAGTGGACGAGCCAGTGACACTGACCCCGGTCCGGTCCCTACCGGCGTGAGATAAACCTGCCTTTTGATGGCCACTGCCCCATACCTGTCACCTTATGGCCTCGCGCTTCCTGCCTCGCTATGCTGATACCCGATACACACTCCTACCCCCCCCCCCCCCCCCCCCCCCCCCCCCCCCCCCCTCACCCCAACACCAGCACCGCCCCTGTACTCTATTGGCATGGGTGTGTAGTTCGGATTCGCTGTTTTCAAAATCACCGTATTGATAACACATTGCTGTTTTCTTGTTGGTGTTGGTTGGCAAAAGAAGCAAGAGAAATGGGGGTGTATACTCTAGCTTGTGTTCCCTGCCGTGAATCAAATAAGAATGAGACCAAACAACAAAAACACGACCACCACAAACAACTGGGTAGGTTAGTTTTGAAAGACACTCAAAGTACGTTCAAGAACAGACCCACATCTTTTGAACTACCAACTTTTTCACAACCATCTTTATGTGTGTGCACGGTTAGAGAGAGGGGAGAAAGAGAGAGGGGGAGGTAGATAGAGAGCGGGAGACAGAGCGATTCTTGTTTCAACGTCGTCTCCTACCCTACCCCCACTTCACCACATCGTCCTACCAACAATCGTGCTAGTTGTAGGATACACACTCTCTTAGTAGTAAATAATTATATTCTTTTCTTTTTCTATTTTCCCCCATTATTTTCTCTCTGTTTTGCCTGCTGTAGCAGCGAGCGTTTTCCAATCGAGTGACATTTAATCCTGGCATTGTGTGCCACACTAGGCTCGCCATGCTGAAAAGGAACCCTACCTGACATCCCCCCCGTCTTGTGTTGTGAGCGGTCCCCCAGTGGTCTCCCTTCTCGCCCCTCCCCTTCTGTCGCTCACTCTCCACATGTACAGGGGAACCCCATGTTTAACTTTAAGACCACGAAGGGCCATATCAGGGCGGTGCTGCTTTGACATATAACGTGCGCCACACACAAGACAGAAGTCGCAGCACAGGCTTCATGTCTCACCCAGTCACATTATTCTGACCAACCAGTCCTAGCACTAACCCCATAATGCCAGACGCCAGGCGGAGGCAGCCACTAGATTGCCAATTTTACAGTCTTAGGTATGACCCGGCCGGGGTTCCAACCCACGACTTCCCGATCACGGGGCGGACGCCTTACCACTGGGCCACCGTGCCGGTAACGAGAGGGAGTCTGCGTATGGAGGTACATTTACACAGGTACAATAGGCACAGTGGACTAGACCGCCTTAGCATTTGAGAAACGAAGGAAGTCTTAGTATAGAGGTACATTTACCCAGAAAGTCTTAAAAGGCATGGATACATTTAACATAGGTCTCCTCCTACCCTATACCCCAAGGGTTGTTTTTTTACAGCAGGTACAGTGGCATCCCCTATTTAGACCATCAACAATCTGAAAAAGGTCTTAGAAAAGGAGTCTTAATTTTGAGGTATATATTTACAGACGTTTATGACCAGAACACCTGAAATGGGTGGGGGCATCTTAAGGGGGTTCCTCTGTTCAAGCACAGGTGAAGGTGAGAGGAAGAAGGGGGACAGGTGGATTTGATTGGGGGGAAGGGGGTAGACATCAAGCCGGGTAGATGGATAGTAAAGGGATACAAGGGACAGGAAATCCATGGCGGCCTGGTCGTTTTTTTGACGCGAGTGTGAATAAAGTAAATGTGCCCCCTTCATTTGCCGTTAGGTTTGCGACGCAAAACGGTACACCGGAACCCTTTTTACAACTATAGGCACGATTGAAATGCGTGATGACTGGGGTCGGGAAAGGAGCCATGGAGGTATAGTTTACATTTCCTGTAGATACCCGGCAACCTTTTTTTGAATGACTTCTTTGTTAACCATGTCACATCCTCCGTTACATGGCAGGTGTTCGGTTCAGATTTATTTTTTTAATGTCCACGTTCAACAAAACACTCGCTTGACTCAAGTTTTTGACATTTTCCTCGCACAGAATCGAATAGAAGATTGACATTTTTACACAAAAAAAATTGACATAACATTGTGAATATTAACATCTCAAAACACACAGTTTGGTTTGACAGTTTTCTTATTCTCTTCTTCTTTCTTCAAACATTTTGTTTCCAAATCAGAACGGCACCCATTTAATCCAGTGTCATTGGTGCTATGGTAATGGAGTCGGTTAAAAGGTGGAAAACCCGGGACACGCCTTCTCCCGCCAGGTAGACAAACTAGAGCAAAAGAGGGATTAAAATGCAAACACAAAGGATGTTAGTGAAATGGGGACAGCAGTTGGGGGTAGTAAGGGGGTTAGGGTAGGGGGCCGGTTGTTTTTCACACACGTACACCCGACAACGGATGTGGTTTTTGTACCGTTACGATTGTGTTGTATAGGGGTATCGTATTTCATGACGGCCCGTCGTTTCCCCTGAATATACTGACTATATATATCGTTGTAGAACTCTCTCTCTCTCTCCCTCACTCGGTCTGTCTCTGGCTCTCTGTCTCTGTCTCTGTCTCTGTCTCTCTCTGTCTCTCTCTCTCTCTCTCTCTCTCTCTCTCTCTCTCTCTCTCTCTCTCTCTCTCTCTCTCTCTCTCTCTCAGTGTGTGTGTGTGAGTGTGTGTGTGTGTGTGTGTGTGTGTGTGTGTGTGTGTGTGTGTGTGTGTGTGTGATCTTATCCGTCGTGATGTGTGCACATGTGAGTTAAAACATTTTATTGAGCTGTGCAGAACGGTGGAAACTTAGATTTTGAGGGAGTGAGAATGTGTTGTATTCACTAAAGTTGCTGTTTCTCTTAGCTGTAAAATAAATAAGTAATCCATGGGACCAGCTTACAGATCCGCCAACAAAACGCGATAATGCATTGCCTCGGGAGCTTGCACAATCATCTCATCTCTGTCCTGTTATATTTTTAACTCTACCTCCGTGACAGTGGCTTGGAAATTATGCAGGCTTGTTGTCGGGACTTTTTTCTTGGGCAATATGGCGAAATGACCATCAAACTTTCGTGAGTTTAAGACGGTCCCTAGTGCGACTTTTCCCCAACCGTGAAATAGTTTGACGGCTCTGCTAAAATGACGTTTCGACGAGTCTAGGATCAACTGGATGATACTGTAATGATCCAGAGTGAACGGGATTCAATGGGGAAAGATCCAACAGTTATCTGGATAGCGTGTTGATGACCAAAGGTAAACTGGATAGCATGTTGATGACCAAAGGTAAACTGGATATAGCGTGGTGATGACAAAGCGTAATTTGGGTAGCAGGAGGTATAACTATTATGGATAGCATCATGGACGTGATCTTTCTGATCACAGTTTTAAGTACAAAGAAAATGAAATGTTCGGTACAATGTGCCAGGGATTTAATGTACCGTTGACGAAGTATGTGGTCTGCTCTGAGTCGTAGCCCGTGTGCCTCCCGTCAGGCTAATGAAACGAGGCCACGGAGCTGCGTGGGAGCAGGACATGCAGAGTATGTGCACCGTGCGGCCCTCGCTGTCAGGACGCGCTTGGCGTGCCTCACGTGCCGAGAGACAGAGACGTGGGCTGCACAGGAGAGAGTCCTCTGTTTGCGCACGATCCACGGCAGCTCAAGGTGTTTTTAGTACTGCGCTAAATGGTTTGGAGGGAAAAGGTACCAAGTTTTCTCATGTACGATCAGAAGAAATAAATGTCACCCCCCCCCCCCCCACATTTACCACCACTCTTAGCTCCCCTTTGCACATAAAACTCTTGTTGAAGGAGTGATTCGGAAACACAAAATAGGGAATACAAGATGAACAACAGGCGTGAAGGCATCGATATGGCAAGGTCTTCAAACATATTGTAATTTGTGTGTTCAAGTTTTGTTTTTAATGCACTGGATGTAAACTACAAAACATGTTTGAAAAGTTCTGATGCATGTTTAATTTGTTAGTATACATTCCGTGGTGTGTGTGTGCGAGCGAGCGAGCATGCGTTCAAAATTACATCATGTACAGTTTTGACCTTGGGTCTCACTCTAGTCTAGGTGGCTTTTGGGGCGTCAAGTGGTCAAGAACCAACAACCAGACGCAGGTTGATATTTATATTTCTTCGAGTGAAACTGAGAGGCGGAACTGGCAGAGAGCAGGTGGTAAAGAAGGAAAGCAAGACAGAGTAGAGAATAAAGACAGTTTCTTTTGATGGGCTTAGCATGGCCACATGTCCAGGCTTCCTCAGCTTCTGGCCGTCATGGGGGGGGGGGACCCCAGGTGTGTCACAACACAGCGCTGACCACTGTTTGTGCAGGAGAGAGCGACTGTTTGTCCCAGCTACTCTCCCTCTCCAGACCCTCCGATAAAAAAGCTAGGAGGGAAAGCCACAGGTTGTATGAGACGGGCTGCCTGCATACCTGACATTTCACCTGTTTTACCTGTCTTTTCCCTGTCTTTGTGCAATCCCCTCGCGCTCTCGGCAGGTGAATAGCCCCGGGCCCGCCAAGACATTCCAGGGTCGTGCCCCTCCCTTCTGGGGGTGAAGGGGGAGGGGGGATTGGAGGAGAGAATTATAGTGTGTGTGTGTGTGTAGGGGGGGGGGGGATGTCGTGTACAGTAGCGATGTTTGTGTGACAATGCTATCTCCCTGTGTGATGATGATGTACGAGGATTGACACTCGGCCTGTCTCCCGATACACAGATCAGTAGCTGTGTGTGACTCACGAATGGCGCTGTTATGTAAAACAGCTGCTTTTTTCCCCTCTCAGTCTTTCTCGTAAATATATATATATATATGCCCAGGGGTACAGTGGGACTATTCTTATGAGAGATCGTTCTGTGGAAAAATGGCACATTATCTGATTTAAAATCGTTCGATCATACGACAGAAAAGCTTGAAAAACAAAGATGAATAGGCCAATTGTTTGTAGGATTGAAGATTTATTTATGAATACCGGACAGTTACAGTGGCTGATGTGGAAGGGGGTTGTCGGGTATACATACGTAACTGGGGACACGTAGCTGCACTGTCTCGCAGTATATTTGACTCAATGTGCGGATTTTCTGTTGCTCAGCTACGGAGTTGAATTTGTTATCGTATGTGGATTTGTGAAGCATTGGTTTGTCTAACTAGGTAGCAGAATATTCGTTTGAGATCTCCTCCCTTAACTTTCTCATGCCACCCCCACCCCCCTTTATCCCTACTTACCTCCCCTTTGCTCCTAAAACTCTAGTTGAAGGAGTGCTACAAAAACAGGAAACGGGAAACATGTCAAATATGTGAGTGATCACTTTCGATACAACAAACCAACCGTATTTTGTGGACAAAAAGATTCAAGAGACAAGACGTAGTTTAGAAATGTGGCAGCGACTGAGCACAATCTGCGTTTGTTTTTCACACTCCAGAGACAAACAAGGTGACAGATCTTTTGTTTTGCAGTGTTAAGCAGCGGAAACCGCCACTGCTGGTTTGAAAATACACACAGAAATTGAGATAAAAATAAATATACTGTCAAGGCAATAACAGTTTGTTTTATTGAAATGAAAAGAAAAAAGTACAGTTAGTTTGAAAATTGGAACTAAATAAATACGCAGACGTTTTACCGTTTCAATCGTTTACACAAATTGTTATTACGCACGGACAGGCAAAATAAGAATAGTCTGGACCTGAAGAAGATACCGATGTCTTTGCCACCGAGTATACAAAGCGGGTGCCGTGTATTCAGGCGATAAGGAGAAAGTTTGCTTGTTCACCTCGTTTCCTCCTCGGCAGTAGAAGTATGCGACGACGGCAGAGCGGCATGTATGTGTAGGGTCTACAGAGCGGTTGAAGCGTATGTTGAAACGTTTCTCTTGATAACCTTATCTACCTCCCCCTCCCCGAGGAGGTAAGTGAGCGCGCTATGTTGCCCCGATGATGAAGATGATACCGTTGATTGACGCCTGCTTAGAGAGAGAGAGAGAGAGAGAGAGAGAGAGAGAGAGAGAGAGAGAGAGAGAGAGAGAGAGAGAGAGAGAGAGAGAGGAGAGAGAGAGAAAGAGAGAGGCACGCACACATACACTCACTCACACACACACACACACCAACCAGAGGGATCGAGAGAGAGAGAGAGAGAGAGAGAGAGAGAGAGAGAGAGAGAGTGAATGGCAAAGGATCCCAACCGGAAGTTAGGTAATTTGCCACCGATTTCGCCGAGGTTAAAGGAGGGTGTTAGGATTGGCAGTGCGACATTGTGGGAGGTCTCATTTGTATTTTCGCATCGCATGCATATAATATCTGCTGTATATAAATGTCATCCATTTCGCCATTGTAAAACATTGCACTGCGCGAAGATGGTCTGTGTTGTTTATGGAGTCTTTTTAATTTTGATTTAATTTTGCTTGAATGGAGACGTTAGCTTCGGCAACTTTTGACCAGCGGTATGTAATTTCAGCGGGTCATTCAACAGACTTCGAGCCAAATTGATTGGCCAGTTATTCTGTCCGTATGTTTGTTGGTCTGTATTGATCTACCTTTGTCCCTGACTCCGTGTGTCTCTCTGTCATTGCCTGCCTCTCTCTCTCTCTCTCTCTCTCTCTCGCGCGCGCGCGCGCGCACATACACACACACAGACACACACACAGACAGACACACACACACACACACACAAACACACACACACACACACACACAAAACTGAAGAACCCAAAGCCCCAACCACTCTCTGTCCTGTGCACGATTCCCATGCAGTTTACGATCAAACTCCCTCTTGCTAACAACCCATGCATACACACTACCCAGCCACTCACAGACTGCCCAGGGGCACGTTATCAAGTTCTTCATTAGTTCCCTAGGGGCCCAGCCACTTTGGCCCTTCTATCACCGGCCTCATCTGGCCCCTGCTGGCCCCACAAGACCAACCTATTAATCTGTGTCTCTCAGCCCTGTGGGAATCCCCGAGTGATGGGGGAACACTTGTTATTGTTATTAGCATATATTTTTCGATTAAATTCATGTTCCTACGTTTTGCTGGGAATCTGTTGAGTGATTGGGGCAGACTTTTTGTGTTTTAGCTTGGGGTTTTTCTCTCGATTAATTCATGTTCCTGGGTCTTGCTGGAACACCCTGATTGATGGGAGTAGTAGTTTTTAGCCTTAGTTTTGTGTGTGCTAACTAGTTTGGGAAGTGACATTAGTGGGGTGGGGTCTATGGTGCGTGCTTCGGACTTGGTCTGTGTGTTGCAGACTAGAGTGCAGATTTGCAGGGCCAGCCAATGTAATTGGATGGCGAAAGTAGGAAAGCTGCTGATACCTTTCATGATAGAAATCAGTGTTGTTGATTTTGCAGTGGAATTCCCCTTTTAAGTTGGGGTACATTTGTATCCTGCTGACCCAAATGGGGAGGGAGCAGAATTGCGAATGCATAGTAAGATATAAGACATAGGACTTTTTATTACCCATACGATATGAGGGCACGGAAAAAGAGTCCTGTTGCTGCTGTCTGAATCAATATAAATGTGTAAACAAAGCATACACACGTTGGATATGTTCACCGTTACCAGCCGCTCTGGGAACATTCCCCATGTAAACGCACACACTTTTTCCACACTTACAAAAACACAGAAAACCTCGCTTGTTACTGACTATTTACCTTGTTGTGTGTGTTTCAGCCGCTCCCTACTTCGAGAGAGACCCGTCGACACGCGTGCGTGTGTTGGAAGGGGGGCGGGCAAAGCTGCGGTGCAAGGTGCAGGGCAAGCCGAGACCTTTCCTCCTGTGGTATAGGGGGGACGACCTCATCAACAACCTGGACGCGCGGTACGTGCTGTCACACATACACTGGGTGGGACCTCATTGGTTTAAACAGTTTTATTCAGATAATTACAAATAACAATGCCGTATACAAACAGTTAAATAAATTGAGCACAACAAGCTAAGCCTATAAGCGTGCTCTTAAAAGTACCTCATTATTTATTTGCCAGTTATGTATTTTTTTTATACTTATTAATTTTATTCAGTTCGTTGTTTAGGTATGATACAAAGACACACATTATAATCGATATAGAAAAAGCACTTATGTATTCAATTAGTTAATTAGGTATCATACAAATCACACATTATAATCGATATAGAAAATGCAAACACACACACAGAAACTCTGCACTCCAGGATATTTATTAGAAACTGACCATAACTCCAACACAGCACACACAAAAAATCAACATCTTTGAGCTCAGCCTCATTTCGATAGACTGCATCAAAAGCTTAATCCGAACTACAACACCGATCATAATGATTATGTGTCCATTGTTTGCATGTCTGTCTTGTGTTTTGTCCTTCAACATAGCATACTACCTCTACCTGTCAATATTTGATGAAGGCAACGAGTGTTAATCTGGTATCAATATTTGGAAAAGCAACTAATATTAATCTGGTATCATAATCACTCAGCAAGCCACGTAGTATTCTGTTAGTGAACAACAAGAAATGGCTGCGATCTGCTGGCCGATGTGAATGCGTGATGTATTGTGTAAAAAAATTCCATCTCACACGGCATAAATAAATCCCTGCGCCTTGAATATGTGCGCGATATAAATTGCATAAAAATTAAAAATAAAAATAAAAGAAATAAATCCCTGCGCTTAGAACTGTACCCACGGAATACGCGCGATATAAGCCTCATATTGATTGATTGAGAGAAGAAGAAGAAGTAGTATTCTGTTGATCCTACATTTTGTGCTTGCGTGCCTTTTGCTCCAGAGCTTTCATCTCTATCAGTTATTTCACTAAAAGTGGAGACTGCAAAATCCCATGTAGGATTTAACACCCAATTGGATCAACAAACAAGAAAGTTAAGCTGTTGGAACGTTTAATTTGACACAACACAAAACGTTCACAAATATATCGACCCAACGGTCTTTTAAGTGCACAGACGAATAATAAGTAGAAAAAACTTAGCTTGACGAAAATGTGCGGCCTCTTACCCAATTGGATCGCCTTCCAATATTATTTGTGTTATCTGTTTCCCAACAGGATTAGTACGTCGAAGTACGCCTTGCAGATTGACCCCGTCACCAAGGACGACGAGGGATTGTACCGCTGTGAGGCCACCAATCAGTACGGCAAGAAATGGGTCAACTTCACGCTCTCCGTGGAAGGTCAGTGTATGCTTACGTCACTTACTGTTTTCGTCACGACTTGGGGTTCTGTGTCACTATGAGTTTTGTGTGTGTTTGATGGTTGGTTTTTAATGCTGCGTCGCCCAAAACAAATAACGGTTTTGGGTGTGACGAAAAAAAGAACAGGGCCGGAGTGCTATGTTAATTATGAGCAGTTCTTCCACACCCATTTAAAAAATATGACACTACCAGCATGTTTCTGCATATTGAGCCAGAATTTTTTTGTTTTGGCAAATCGACGTTGCAGTTCCGGAGCAAATGATCAAAATTTCTTTGCGAATTTGCGTTCAAACGTGTTTTTCCCATAATATAACAATGCACAGCTCGAAAATATGGCCAAGAACAAATCTATGGTACTTCGAAAAAAGAAGAATAACAACATTCTTGTCCAATACGATTTGCAATTTACCATGTGCGCTGTAAAAATCTCGCTACCTTCAAAGCAGACGAAAAGCAGACATCTTCATTTTCTTCCAAGGGAGAAATCGTTGGTCATAAAGTCTTGCAGGACCCAAACATACCTCTGCGCGCTTTCTTTTCTGTTCACATTCAGTTGCTTCGCAAAAATGAAATGTCATGGGTTTTCTCAACTTGTCAAGTCAGTCAAAACGACCGCAGAACACAGAACTGGGAAATGACACTGATTGAAATACAAAAGATCTTCGATGACGAAAGTATAAATGACGTCATGTGGTCACACCTATTTCGAGAACTAAGCGTCGCTCAGAACCAGCGCCCATCCATTATTTTGTGTGTTTGCGTCACTTCATTTTGTCTTGACGACATGATTCTGAATCACTATTAATAGCGATGTTATATAATGTGTGTGTTGGTTCGTTTGTTGTTTATTTTTTGCTAACTTATATGTTTTATTCTGTTAATGTTTTAAATACTAAATAGACTGGAATTTACACACACAAAGTTGATCAAGCTAGACATGTAGGGGAAGGGCCCCTAATATGGACCACTTTTTGTTTATTGCTGATAACTAGCTTGTTTTCGTGCAAAGAAGTTTCATTTTGTGTTTGGTAGTCCTTCTTTCTTAGGTTAACCGTTAGGCCTAATTAGAGTAAAATAGCTTTGATACACATTCAGCAAAAATTAAATACAGAAAAAATCACAAAGGGTCCATATTAGGAGCCTGGGCGCCTAATATGGACCAGTGAAGCGGCCTTCACGAATCACTGTAAAAAGCCCCCTATATTTCAAAATAACATGATACAACTTAGTGTACAAGTCAGCCTAATTAAAATATGCTCTAGATTTATCTGTTTCGGGTTGATGAGAGCATTATTTGAAGCACACCAGGAAACTAAAGAAGCTTATCAAAAACAGAGTGAAAATAAGTGAAATTATCAACTTCCACGAAAAGAAGACTTTTCGTTGCATTTTTTTTTTAAATCTCGAGGGCTAGTTATAGGTTATTACCAGCAAGCTTCTTAATGAATTAATGAAAATAGCCTTTAGCTTTTATTTTCTTCGATTTGTTGAAGGTGGTCCATATTAGGGGACTCGCACATACTTTGAGATTTTGCTATTATTTTTTGTTTGCAGTAGAAACTCGGGGTCAACACTGCTAAAATGTAACAAATACGGTTTTAGCTGTCATATATAGCCATTTCTGTTTGATAAAAGCTTTGGCTGTAGACAGAAACGAGTCCGTTTTAGGCGGCAAATTTAGAGTGAACGCTGCCAAAAGTGAAAAAAGAGAAAAAGCCTAACGGTTTTGAGATTTGTGTTTCTGCAACTGTTTTGACATGTGCAAGTTATCCAAAGAGGGTGAATACAGCGAATAAAACTTTTTTGAGCGCTCTAGCGCCGTTAGTTGGTGGTGGTCCATATTAGGAGCCGGTCCATATTAGGAGCCCTTCCCCTTCAGCACTGGAATCCTTACTTTCCGTTTCTGATTCGTATTTTACTCTATCTCGCAGTCTGTCTGTGTCTGTCCGTTGTGTGTTCCGTTGTGTGTGTTCCTGTTTGTCTGTGTGTGCCCAATTGTATGCATGTTTCTGTGCGTGTGTGTATATGCTTGACCCCCAAGAACATGGTATGTGTCTGGAGTCTTTGACAGTGATGTACAGGAGTCGTGTGGCGTGTTTTCCAGATGACGACTATCCAATTTTGGATGAGGATTACGACTTTGGACAGGACGATTCCTATGTGTCAGGTACTGATCAGTGTTGTTCTCACACTCCTGATCGTGGAACCAGCTTGTGCTGTGTCGTTCTCATTTAACCTCTTGCACTGTAGCATACCCTGTGGCGGTAGGCCTACCTTCTGGTTCATTCTGTCGTTTGCACGCGTGTGCATTATTTTTTGTAGCTGTTGTATCACCAAGTTTCCGCTATACTGTATCATTCTCTTTTACTCGAACTCACTTCACCTTGGTTGGGATCTCATTCATTAATTTCTGGCACCATACTGAAACATGATTATTCATGAGTGTTTCAATGCATTCTATAACATTCTGACGTTGCATGTTCATGGGTTCTTTTGGGGCTTTTGGTAGCAATCACCGTCTTCATTGTGACATTGTTCATTAGGCCAAAAAAAAATAGGTCTGTTTACGGTAACATAGGCCAAAAAAATAGGGTCGGTAGGTAGGCAATCACTTTTTTTTTTTTTTTTACTTTTTTTTTTTTCCAAAAAACTATATTTTTACGTTATTTTGCCAAAAAAACAAGTTTTTTTTTTTTTTTTTTTTTTTTTTTTTTGACAAATGCAATAAAAAGTTATAGGGTCGGCCCCTAAAAATAGGGTAGGTCGGGTTACCGTAAACAGACCTATTTTTTTTTTTTGGCCTAACCAAGTTTCCGCTGCACTGTAGCATCCTCTTGTAACTCTTTGCACACTATTGTAACATATAATTATGCATTGGTGTTTCAGCGCATTCTGTATTATTCTGTTGTTGCATGTTTATGGATTCTTTGCGGCCATTTTGCATTGCCAAGTTTGCGCTGTACTGTATCATGATCATGTAAACTGTTGAGCATGACTGTCGCACTGGATTGTTTGTCGTCTTTTGATGTTGGTCACTCTGTATCACTGTTTTTACGTTTACGTTAGCAATGGTTGAGGGTGCAAGGTTAGGCCCCCGAAAACTACGGTGTCTGTCAGAGTATGCATGCGCGTGCGCACCTGCGTCAATCCGTATGCCCGTCTATCTGTCCTGGATACTTGTTTAATACATGACAATCCATAACAATACCATGCAACTT
This sequence comes from Littorina saxatilis, assembly GCF_037325665.1. Taxonomy (NCBI): domain Eukaryota; kingdom Metazoa; phylum Mollusca; class Gastropoda; order Littorinimorpha; family Littorinidae; genus Littorina; species Littorina saxatilis. Next base: position 74,185,992 of record NC_090256.1, on the reverse strand, counting down.
CATTATCATTCTGTTGTGTGGCTGCATCCGTAACAAATTATGTTGTAACTTTTTTGTCAGTGTTGTGTGGCCTCAAACAGAATATTTTGATTAAATACTGCGAAGTCGAAGGAACAAAGCGCTTCGTACGTGGTGTGAGCTGTAAGGCAACAGTACCCACCCCACACGTGTGAGAAAGAGAGCACAAGGCCAGGGTTAGAGAGAGACAACATCCCGCAGGGAGCACGGCACACCAGATAACGATATAACACCCCTCGCACCGCTAATTGGCTCAAAATACCAGCATCCCGAAAATGATATTACCTGATTAACGCGCCGTGGCTACTCGCCTTTACAGTTTTATTGACTGTTTCTCTCTCTCTCTCTCTCTCTCTCTCTCTCTCTCTCTCTCTCTCTCTCTCTCTCTCTCTCTCTCTCTCTCTCTCTCTCTCTCTCTTTCTTCTTTCTTTCTTTTTCTCTCTCTCTCTCTCTCTCTCTCTCTCTCTCTCTCTCTCTCTCTCTCTCTCTCTCTCTCTCTCTCTCTCTCTCTCTCTCTCTCTCTCTCTCTCTCTCTCTCTCTCTCTCCCCCCCCCACACCCCCTCCGCCTTCGTTTATTTATTTCTGGCTTTTATTATTTTTGCGGACGATGGTGTGTGTGCGCCTTTTACGTGATTTGCTAGCCACACCTGTCTGGAATTGGGTCTGCATTGACTTTTAGGGGGCTGAGACTGGGGGGAATTGGCCCCCTACCGGAGGAAAATGTCTCGTTGAGGAATCACCTTTTGGCGAAGGGTTACGCGTCGCGGGTCATGAAAGTGCCACGGGGTGTGAAAAATGGTGTTGGTGCCTTGACTTCTGCTGTACACATTCCTTTGGTAGGTGGTATTTTTGCACCCGATGTTGTGCACCGGGACTACGCTAGTGCTACCATCCCTCTCTTTTCTGTCCTACCTTTTATCTCTTTCATTTGTTTTATGTTTCTTTCTCCATCTGTCTTCCTTTCTTTCTTTCTTTCTTTCTTTGGTTTAAAACAAGTTTTATTCAAGAAATTGAAAAAACTATACCGCAAACATTCCCCTTTCATTTTGTCTTTCTTTCTTGGATCCTCAAATTATATGTTGGTCGTTGTGGTCTTGCGCCTGTTCACAACGCATCTTGTAAGAACAACAATATCAAGCATCGTTAGCTGATTAAATTTCTCTCCGTCAGAATTGTTAACAAATGAAAGTCACTCGTGCACTGTTCATGGATTAGCTGCGATCACTTGCAGAGAAAAGAGCGAACGTTTAGGTAGACACATTTACTGTTTGCCGTTATGAAGACACACCTTAAGGGCACAATATACCTGCGCAATCTCAGCGGCACAGACGACGCACTGCATATTATTGATGCTGCGATTGGGATTATATGACGAGCACTTGGCCTGTTTTCCTTTCACGCAACGTGTAGCGGGCTGGGATAATCTGCAGTGCGTCGTCTGTCCTGCTGAAGTTACATAGGTGAGCGCCAGGCCTTTACGGTGAGGTGTGTGCGGTCCCCCAGACAAACGGTTCAGAGACGACCTGCTGACAGCAACTCACAGTACTAGCTGCGACCGGAATTTGCAGGCATCCGAACAGGCGGGGGTCGGAGGAAGGGGAGAAAGAGTAGGAATCTTTCAAAGAGTTGGAAACGGTTAAAATATGTGTGGCCAAAGGGGGGTAGGGTAGTTAGCAGACTACGAATGTTTCACGGAGTTGGAAATTGTTTTCAGTTGCGTTACCAAGGGGGGGGGGAGGGGTAGTAGAGACAACGAATTTTTCATAGAGTTGGACTTTAAAAAAAATATGTATGGCCAAGGGAGGTGGGGAGGGGAGCTGGCAGACCACGAATGTTTCACGGAAGTGGAAATTTTTCAAATATGCGTGAACAAGGGGGGGGGGGGGGGGGGGGGGGTGCTAGTGAAGATTAAGAGTTTTCACAAATTTGGATAAAATATGTGTGGCGAAGAAAATGTTGGGGTGAGTGGATGGGGACGGTTGAATGTGTGGCCAACAGGAGGGGGAGGGGGGATTTAGACTAGGAATGTTTCACAGAGTTAAACTAGGTGGAGGAAATGGTTGATTTATATGTATGGCCAAGCACAGGACATGACAGATTTGACCCCGGGATTGCCTGCCTGTTCTTGTGGCTATGCAGAGAGTGTAGTGACCTCATCAGTCTCCTGTCTGGGTGTGTGGGCTACGCGGGGTAGTTCCAGAAAGCCCTAATCAGAAACGAACGCAATCTATTAGTCTTTTTAACGCCAGACCTCCGGCTGCCCTTCCGCCGCCGTAAAAAAAATTTTTTTTAAAAACCCCATGATCGTCTTAACGGTTTTGAGACGAGCATTTGGCTTTGCCTTAGGCGCCAGGGTCGGTGTAACTTACACCTCTGACTTGTAGGTGAGGACAGTTGTCTAGAACAGCGCGGTGCATTTTCCTTGAATGAGGGTGCAGTGTTCGGTATAGAACTGAGGCGCGTCCGCCGCGACGGTGCCTGAGCTAAACATTGGCGGGTACTGCTCACAGCCCGGCACACGGCACTGTAAACATTCCCCCTCCCTTCACCTCTCTCGCCACCATTGGTCTCATAGCTATTTAAGATTCATTGCCTCCCTTACTTGGTCACCTGCGGTTGTCTGCCCTTCACCTGCAGTTGCCTCCCTTGAAGACCTTGGTTGTTGTCAGCGTCTGACAATTTGCTAACTGGGGGCTGACTCCCGTACTGATATAGAACTGGGTGAAAATGAGTTTCAGGGAATCGGTAACTTATCTGCAGGATGAGGGCAGACTTTTGTTGTCGGCAGTCGATTTACTTTTTTAATTGGACCTTGAGATCCCGCTGGTACTGGTAAGTCTCAAGGCAGTTGTACACTCAGTCCTTTCAACTTCTTTTCTTTCATTTTAGGAGCAGATGATAGGAAAAGAGTGTTAGTGATCCAGCCAGTATACACTGATATGGGGCAACGGTAAAATGTAGTCAGGAGATCGTTCTCGTGTCTCGAGAATGAACGTCGACTTTCGTTGTATGGGAAGGGGGGGGGAGGGGGTGTAAGCTTCACGCTGTTAATATTAAGTCCTCGAGTACCTGCCGGTGCTGGTTCTGTTCAAGGTTGCTTTTTGACTCACATGCGAAGCAAAAGTGAGTCTATGTACTCACCCGAGTCGTCCGTCCGTCCGTCCGTCCCGGCGTCCGTCCGTCCGTCCGGAAAACTTTAACGTTGGATATTTCTTGGACACTATTAAGTCTATCAACACCTGATGTGGCCTGATGGTGTATGGTTACAAGATCTCAAAAAAACATGTGCGGCAACTTGACCTCACTTCAAGTTCAAGGTCACAGGGGCCGTAATTGTTGTCTTAAAAACGACCATTTTTCACATTTTCGCATTTTTTTCTGAAGTTATCGAGAATGGCAACCTTAGCTATGTATGCTATACAGGGCAATGTAAGCCCTATCTTTGGACACCAGTTTGGTTGACCTTGCTTCAAGGTCAAGGTCGCAAGGGTCCTTTAAAGTTGGATTGTATACATATTTTGAAGTGACCTTGACCCTGAACTATGGAAGATAACTGTTTCAAACTTAAAAATTATGTGGGGCATATGTTATGCTTTCATCATGAGACACATTTGGTCACATATGATCAAGGTCAAGGTCACTTTGACCCTTATGAAATGTGACCAAAATAAGGTAGTGAACCACTAAAAGTGACCATATCTCATGGTAGAAAGAGCCAATAAGCACCATTGTACTTCCTATGTCTTGAATTAACAGCTTTGTGTTGCATGACCTTGGATGACCTTGACCTTGGGTCAAGGTCACATGTATTTTGGTAGGAAAAATGTGTAAAGCAGTTCTTAGTGTATGATGTCATTGCTAGGTTTAGTTATTTGACCTTGACCCTGAAGGTCAAGGTCATGTAAAGGTCAAGGTCAAGCATGTGAGTCGTATGGGCTTTGCCCTTGTTTTCTCCTTCTTTTACTCACACCCCCCCCCCCCTAATTTGGTGGTGGTCTGTCGCCCATAGGTCTGTGGTCAAGGGTATGTTGGTTAGCTTCCAAGATGGGAGACGTCTAGAAGCAGACCATGTGGGCAGATAGTGTTCATCAAGTATTTGGGGGGATTATTTTCGGGGGTGGGGAGGGGGTAGTATTAGGAGAGAAAGTAAATGCAGATGAAACATGCAGCTCAACGCCTGTGCTTGTCTGTCATGGGAATGAGCCAGTGTGGTCCACATTTCTTTTTCTTTTTGTTCTTCATTTTCTCCTTACCCTCATCTCCTTTTCCTCCTTCTTATATATCTATCTCAGTTTTCTTCTTCGTCTTCCTTCTCCTTCCCTTCCTTCGTCGTTGTTTTCTTTGGGTCTTTTAGGTCTTCGTAATTACAGCCTTTCATTCGAGTGCTTGCTCATTCTCACTCATGTTCAGACCTTTGAGGCTTGGAGATTGCCACTTGTAGGTTGGTTCTCGAAAGGTGAAGAAAACTGCGTTGATTGTATGGTCAAGTCTAGAAGACACGTACACTATGAACGTGTATATGTGTGGAATTTGTGATGGGTACTTGTAAGTAAAAACAGCTATATAAAAAAAAAATCTGCAAGTGGGGTATGGGGGGATTCTTTTAGTTAGTGTTCCTTTCTTTAGGCGGGGGGGGGGGGGGGGAGGTTTTTTCTCTCCCTTTGATTAATATTTTATTGTTCGTTTGTCTTGCTTGTTTATGTCAGTGTTAAGTATTTTTGTTAAATATATTGGAGAAGTAGAAAATGCAGAAAAGGTTAATGGATTTAGTTTGTTTACATGCAGTTATGCAAAGTGTGAGACGCAATGGAAAGTAGGAGCTTCATTTTAAGACTGGTGTTGTTTGCTGAAAAATTTTAGTTATCCCCTCTGCCCACTCCTACCCCCCCCCCCCCCCCCCAAAGTAAAAGGCAGAAAGTGAGTAATTCAAATAGCAGAAGCGGATGTAGGTAAGTATAGGTAAGGCATAAAGCAGGTAAGCAGGGTGAGAAGAAGTTAGCTCTTCGTCAGGTCGACAAAGTAGATATTGTTGTAAAAGAAAGCCTCGTCTTTCAACACACACAGGATCAGGTAGGAACGGCAGACAGGCGAGCAAGACGAACCCCATAACAGCTCTCTCGCCCTTCTGGCCACAACACAATGTGCACACCCATCAGCGGCATAATGGATGCAGCGAAAAGGTTAAAACGCGGTGGCTGATAGATTGCAGCGGTTATGCCAACTTACATCAGCAAGTCATTGCAGCTGGCCCCCACTGCCAGGGGAGAGAAGTCTGCCATTCCGTTACCTCCCGTCTGCAGCGCAACGTGGCCGCCATATTACAAGATCGTCAAGGCCTCCCTGATGGCTAGGGAGGACTCGAGAACCCAACTTGTTAGGCCTCAAAGGAGGTGAGCTTTAGGACCATTTGGGTCTGTCTGGGATGACGTTACACAGAGAGGTGAGCTTTAGGGCCATTTGGGTCTGTCTGGGATGACGTTACACAGAGAGGTGAGCTTTAGGGCCATTTGGGTCTGTCTTGGATGACGTTACACAGAGAGGGAGGGAGATAGCGAAGGGAGAGAAAGTTTACAGAGAGAGGATGAAGAGAGAAGGAGAAAAAGAGGATGAAAGAAAAAGAGAGAGGTCTCAGGGTCTCTGTTTGGGCCCCACCCATCTCTTCCTGGGCCCCACCCATCTCTTCCTGGGCCCCACCCATCTCTTCCTTCTGCAAGTAATTAGGACCAAAGTGCAGCATCTCTCCTCCCATGTACTCCTCTCAAATGCCGCACGCTTTGTGGATTTTAGGCTCCCTTCTCGCCGTCGCGATATAACCTTCGTGGTTGAAAACGACGTTAAACACCAAATAAAGAAAGAAAGAAAGCTCCCTTCTCGCTTCTTCTTCATTCATAACTTCTGATTCTCACGAAGTATCCCTTATTCTGAGCAGCCTGGGGGAGTAAGAATCAGTGGACACTGAATGCTTGTGAGAAGATAGTTGTTTCTGTCTCACAGGCTGACCCCTATTAGGGACCAGCTTTGATGATTTGATAAAAAAAAAAAGCTTATTGTGATGTTCGCAGTTGATAGGCTTTGTGCACACAACTGCAGAGACTTTGAAGGCAGCTTTTAGTATTTTTCGCCACTTGGTTAATAGCCTGTCATGACCCCACAAATCGTCTTTAATTCCTACCGCCTTCTTTTCTTTCTGATAGGGGTGAGAACAAGGGCAGGGTGTGGGTGGGGAACAAGCAAGACGTTGCCGTTGGGCTGGTAGAAACGGCGGAGGGTTGAAGACGCCACGAGGCCTTCACGAACAGCAACCCGCTTTGTTTTAGCGGGCGAGATGAGTCTTGGTTACGACTTGACAGGAAATTTCCAGCCTCACCGCCTTGCGGCACCCTTAGACGAGCTCGGGCTCAAACAATACCCCCCTGGTTTTCCACAAACCTGAGCTGTATTCTGTACAGGTCGGGCTGTGGACATGTGAAGGCAATAGCAGATTGCATGTTGGCTTCAAAGAAGATTTGCGATGTTGAAGCGAAGGTTTTTGTCCCAGCCTCGGGCGATGTTGCGAGAAAGCGTGTCAACCTGCAGACAGCTGGAGCAACTGTTATGTCTAGTTCAATGACCTTATATCCTGCCCCTGTTTTGTTTACTCTTTACTACGCTCTTAGTTGCCTGTTCTCTCTCTCTCTCTCTCTCTCTCTCTCTCTCTCTCTCTCTCTCTCTCTCTCTCTCTCTCTCTTTTTTGCTTGCTGTCTTGGTGTGTTTTTTTTATCGCGGTGCACGTGTCTCAACGTAAACAGTCTCCTGAGGTTTATGGGTCCTTTTTTAACGATCCGCTCTGTTAATGTGCAATTTTGTCAGTGTCTGTTTGTTTTACTTTGTGGTATTTATGACTGGTCTCTTGACATGATGATGATGATTACGTCTCGGCGATATATAAAGACAAGTTTGTTTGCTAGCGTGAAAGCAGAACTGGGGGAATAGGTGAACTGAGGGTTAATGTATTTCAAGGAGAGGGATGGCCCTATCATGAAGACACGGTGATCACATTACGCCGAAAGTAACAAAGCTAGCCCTGGTTTTCCCATCTTTGTGTGTGTGTACGTGTGCGTGTGCGTGCGTGGGCGCTCGCCTGCGTTTTACAGCAGCCTCAAAATTAGTTGTGTAATTTTATAACTGATTACCCTCTCTACCTAAACTATTGCTGGGCCTTGACTATCACGGGAACCGCCCTGATCCTTCGTGGTCGGCTGGGCGTTAAGCAAACAAACAAACTATCACGGGAGCCAGCACGCTTGGATAAATGCACGGTTCCACCGGTACCACCAAAACTATTACGCTACCTGTAGAAACCCACTCGGGCTGCACATTGAGGCTGTCACAGCACCAACTTATACTAGCCACACAGAGAAGGAAGAAAAACAAGAAGCAGGCAAAGGAGGTTCGGGCCAAGGGTCCAGCTAGACTGAATGGAGCGTGCAGTGGGAAGTATTGAAGCCGCCAATGAGAAACAGCTGGCCACTTGAGGTCTCTATTAGTGCGCAGGTAATGTGCTGAAATTCGGGGAACAATTTCTTTATTGTATAATACTGGTGAGCTAGCGCCTGGTTGCTCAATAAAGTCTACCGAATGAGAATAGTGGCGTCCAGACCTTCACTGTGGTATACTAAATATGACCACCACCGAAACTGGGGGTGGGGGGGGGGGGGAGGGCAGTACTGGTCAGCTGTGCACATATTAGTTTAGCAAAGGGTACAGAAAACAGGTCGCATGTCTCTGCTCGTCGCTTTCTTGAAGCGGCAGTCGTATCACTTTTCTGATAAGTTATTTGTTTGCATGAATATTCATGTTAATGGCTCCTACAAGAGCGGGGAAAATGTGCGAACAATATAACTCAATACACTTATACTTAGGTCTTTTCTTCTTCGTATTTCAGGCACAATAAAAGCTCTGAGAGTTAATGACTGCTTAGGAATCGAGACGCATGTGCAAGTTACGCAAACAAAAGAGGCGTATGGTTAGTCACGGCCATGCCGGCATGCACATAGACGTACACTGCTTGATTATACGCACAGAAAGTCAGACATCTCTCTGTCATTTCTCTCTCTCTCTCTCTCTCTCTCTCTCTCTCTCTCTCTCTCTCTCTCTCTCTCTCTCTCTCTCTCTCTCTCTCTCTCCAAAAAAAAAAAAAAAAAAAAAAAAAAGAAAAAAAGCTGTGGAATTATAAACATTACCATGACTTCAACTAAAACATATTGGCCGAATAAGGAAGGGCTTCGCATTGGACACCTGAATATTAATCAGTTATATAACAAAATGACTGATGTTTCAAATGTACTTTTTAATTCTGGAAAAAGTTTTCATATGTTTGGTTTTTCTGAATCCAGACTATCAGATAATGTGTTAGACTCTGACATCATTGTTCCAGGATATACTCTTATTCGTAATGATCCTGTTAAAACGAATGAAACAGGCATTACTGTTTACATAAGTGAATCAGTTACATATAAACGACTAGCTCATCTTGAGGTTCATGGAGTTGAATCAATATGGATTGAAGTTAAATTGAAAAGATCCCCGCCCTTACTATTAGGATTTATTTATAGAAACCCTTCTGAAAGAGTAAATTGGGCAGATAACTTTACTATTATGATGGACTCTGCAACACTGGATTCAAAAGAAATCTTGCTCTTAGGAGATTTTAATATTGATTTAATGAAGCCACATAAAAATTGGAATAATACAATTAATAGCTTTGATTTGCAACAAATGGTTCAGTTACCCACTAGGGTCATGGCTGTTTCTAAAACTCTTATTGATCATATTTATGTGTCAGAAAAACAAAATATTATTGAAACATGCGTTCCTATTTTATCCTGCAGTGATCATTATCCAGTTTGTCTTACCTGGTCAAGGAAAGGTATTAAAATCCCTAAAGCTGGACATAAAACTGTAACTTATCGTCGTTTCTCGCGTTTTAATAAAAATGATTTTCTCTCTGATTTAATTCACAGTCCTCTTTCTGAAGTCTATAGCTTTCAGAATCCTGATAAAGCTTTGGAGCATTGGTATAATATTTTTATTTCTATTTATGATAAACATGCACCATTAATTACGCACAGAGTTAGACATATTGAGAAACCAAAGTGGCTTGATCAAGAAACAGAAGATGCTGCAAACCACAGGGATTATTTGAAAGCAAAGGGTGATTTTGAAGGATATAAACGGCAAAGAAATAATGTAAGTTCCCTAAAAAGAACTAAAAAGAAAAACTATTTCACTGAACTAGTGTCATCTAAACAAGATTCAAAATCAATTTGGAAAGCCATTAATTTATTAACAAACAAGCGTTCTAATTCACACCCAACTGCCATGAAAAACATTTCTGCTGATAAACTTAATTTACATTTTTCTACAGTGGGAGAAAAAGTTATTCCTATTGATAGAACACAAGAAAATGATTTAAATACCTTAATAGATCATTGCAATTCAAAGAGAATAGAGGCAGAAATGCCGCTACAACACATGACTGTGTCTGAAGTTTACTTTGCACTTGTTCATCTCAAACAAACAGGAACCCGGGGTGTAGATAGAATAGACAGTAAAATATTGAAAATAGCTGCTCCTGTAATAACAGACACCTTGACATACATTTACAACTTATGCATTACCACTTCTTATTTTCCAACAGCATTTAAGCAAGCTAAGGTAATCCCTCTGTTTAAATCAGGTGATCCTTCTGATCCTTCTAATTACAGGCCTATTTCAATCCTATCACCACTTTCAAAACCCTTGGAAAAACATATATATAAACATGCCTTAGCACATTTTGATAAAAACAATTTATTCCATCCAAAACAATCTGGTTTTCGCAAAAAGCACTCATGTCATACAGCTCTTATAAATCTAATTGATCAATGGCTAACCAACATAAATTCTAACAAATTTTCTGCAGCACTGTTTGTTGATTTTGCAAAGGCGTTCGATGTTATTGATCATTCTCTTCTCATTAGGAAATTGTCAATATATGGCATGCAATGCACCACCATTAATATTCTTAAATCTTTTCTTTTAAATAGAAAACAAATTACATTTACTAATGCATCATATTCAAATGAAAGTACTTTGAAATATGGGGTCCCACAGGGATCTGTTTTAGGCCCATTATTGTTCTCCATTTATGTCAATGATTTACCACTGTACATACATAATAACTGTGAGTTGTTTGCAGATGACACTACTATTCATTCTAGTCACCATTCCATAAATTATTTATCAAAAACTCTACAAGAAAGCATTGATGCACTCCTGAATTGGTCAGAGTTAAACCATATGTCTCTTAACCATACTAAAACAAAATTTATGCTAATAACCACAAGACAGAAACGACAAAATCTATTATCGAGCATTCCACCTCTTTATATTAAAAATCAAGTATTGGAAGAAGTGTCTCACCACAAAGTCCTTGGTGTAAAGATTGATAATAATTTATCATGGCATGATCACATTGATTACATCTGTAAGATTGCTTCCCAAAAAATATATCAGTTATCAAAAATAAAACATTTCTTGAATCTCCACTCGCGAAAGATTTTTTTTTACAATCACATCTTGTCAAATATTGATTATGCATCCACTGTGTGGGATTGTGCAAGTGCTAATGCTTTGAAACCTTTAGCCAGTCTTCACAGAAGAGCAGTTAAGCTTATTATGCTAAAAAATCACACTCCTTCAGAATCTGATTATAAAAATTTGCAAGTATTACCATTTCAAAAAAGGTTAATGTATAATAAAGGTGTTATAATGCATAAAGTGATGTCAGGATATGCACCGGAGACATTACGTGATAATTTTATTTTGAACTATAACAGACTAAAAATCATCACACCGACTCCACGTATTGACCTTTTCAAATCAAGCCTTCTATATTCAGGTGCGGTCCTATGGAACTCACTTCCTATTTTTCTTAAGCATAAAACAAACACAGACAGCTTCAAAAAAAATTATATGTCGCACATAATGCAACTAAACATGTGCTGAATGGTTCAACAATTCATTTAAAATGTATGTGCATGTTAAACTAAATTATAATAATATGCAGATCTAAATTAAGATATGTTAAAAATTGACATATTTATTATTGGAAATTGTACTTAAAATGCAGCATGACAATTTTATTTTTTATTTTTTTTTATTTTTTTTTTTAAATTTATATCTGTATATATATAATGTATTATAAGTTTGATGTGATAGTTATTTGATTATATTGTTTTCTGTTCTTGTTGACCCTATATTAGGGCGAGGGCTGGATGTAAAAAAGCAATATTCTTGCTTATCTATTACCCTCGATAATAAAGATTTTGTCTTGTCTTGTCTTGTCTTGTCTCCCCCCCTCCCCCCCCGTCCCCCTCTCTTCCCCCCTCTCTCTCTCTCTCTCCCCCCCGTCCCCCTCTCTTCCCCCCTCTCTCTCTCTCTCTCTCTCTTTTTCTGCCAGCCAAGTAGCTAGCTCTCTGTCGCTGTCACCGTTGTTGTTTTTAGCAAAAGCCCCTTCCACACAAAGAGCGGAGTGGTTCTTCGTTAGGACGGCGTTTCTTTGGCAGTTTCACGCTCGCTGAACTCGTCCATGTGGCCTTGGGAATGAAAACAGGCGAGGAGCGAGTCGTGCGTGAAATGGAGGAACCATACGAGTGTTGTTCCTACCCGAGAGAGAGAGAAAGAGAGAGAGAGAGAGAGAGAGAGAGAGAAGGTGGGGGGGGGGTGGAATTGAGGGAGACAGAGAGACAGAGAAGAGAGGGTTATAATGTAGTTCAATTTTTTTTTGAAAAGAGAGTCTGCATCTGTTTGTCTGAGGGAGTGTGGGGGGTCGTTCTCCAACCAAAACAATGGATAATGGTTATTTGTGAGGTTGAGGGGGCGAGTATATAATTATATATATGTGTGCACATGAGAGAGAGAGAGAGAGAGAGAGAGAGAGAGAGAGAGAGAGAGAGAGAGAGAGAGAGAGAGAGAGAGAGAGTCCGCCAGATGGCAAGATGGTTACTGGTAGAGAGAGAGAGAGAAAGAAAATGTAGTTTGTAGTTTTTTAATCCAAGGCAAGACGTGTGCTTTTTATAACATCATCATCTCGCGCGGCCAAGCGTTTAGGTGTGGGAACGAGAGGATAAGATGTGAGTGCACCTGACTGCATGGGAGTCTTTTGCCAGTCGCGGTGCAGGTGGCGAGGCTGCTGCTTTTGTGCAATTTTGTTCTGAACTGCACGATGTGCACGTGCTTGAGACAGTGATTGTATGTGTACATATGTAAGGGGGTTGAAAGTGTCGGTCTATGTGTGTGGATGTTTGTCTGTCTGTGCCAACAGGAAGAAACACGGAAAAGCGCTCTTTGTGTGTGTGTGTGTGTGTGTGTGTGTGTGTGTGTGTGTGTGTGTGTGTGTGTGTTTGTGTGCGTGTGACTGGGTGTCTTTGTGTGTGTGTGTGTGATTGGGTGTCTTTGTGTGTCTTTGTGTGTCTGTGTACATGTCATCGTGTGTGTGTTCTCACAAAGTACGAATATTGATTACATCCACAGAAAGGGGTTTTTTTTTTACCTGCCAGGTTTATTTCAACCGCCCGACGACATGATCGGTCATAATTAGTTTTGATGAGGCAATGAATGAGCAATAGAGTAGAATGACTGCGTTTTGTGGTTGTTGTTTTCTTCTGACTATGTGTCCTACAGATTTGTATTTACTTAACTTTACAGATTCTTTTGCCAAATATCGTAATAGTTATCAATTTTTGTGACTTAGACGGACATCTAAAGTAACTTGTCATTGGAATGAACGCAAAGAAAAGGCGCATGGATGGATATGTTGTAATCTCATTTCGCCAGTGCTCAAGGGTTTATGAGATTCAGGGTTCGTACAGGTCATGGAAAACCTGGAAAGTCATGAAATTTGATTTTTAATTTTCCAGGCCTGGAAAGTCATGGAATTTCAATTCAAGTCATGGAAAGTCATGGAATTTAACAAAAATATAAAAAATAAAAAAATAACCTTTAGCACGCCAGCGGCGATTTTCGTTGCCCAGCCATCCCCCCCCCCCCCCCCCCCCCCCCCCCTTTGCCAGCCAGCAGCGATTTGCGTCGCCAACACAAGGCTTGTTCGTATGACCAACTTCTCGTTCGTATTTGCATACGAGAATAACGGTATTTTTAACGGCACTTGACGCAAAGCGAGGCTCACTTCCTTCCGTTATCTCGTCGTGTCGTCTGCGCTGCATTTGAGTCGGTTTCGTCGAAGTTTTCTGCTTTTGTTTTTGCATCGATAAAGTACTTTAGCGCTTCGACAAGCAAGATGGAGGATGATGAGTTTGAAACTTTCTTTCGAGTTGTTTCTTGACAACAAAAAGTATGCGGAATTGGAACGAATTACCGAGGAAGATCTTCGCAATGAACTGTGTATTGCGGTGAAAAAAATGACAGTTCGTCAAGTCACAGTGACGGTTACGAAACGGAATTTACGAAAGTGCAGATGGATACAAACAGTGGCTGGTCCAGTTTAGTGAAATGACAGGATCAGCAAACATTACCGATAATCTGACTGCGTAGCAAATGCTTGACTTGCTTGTCGAAGAGACACTGCGTAGAAACTGACTCAAATTCAGTGCAAAGCAAGCCAGTGTCAAAACTGGCAGTGACAAGACGTAAAAAGTTTGCGTGTTCGGAAATGGCGACCTGTGGATCTAGTCATGGAAAATGTTATTGAGGCTCATGGAAAGTCATGGAAAAGTCATGGAATTTTGTTTCTAAAAACCAGTGGGGACCCTGGGGATTATTACGAGGTAGTCTCTGGTTTATGTAATGCCCAACTTTTTGAATCACGTCCCCCTTGAAAATAATTATAAAATCTTAATTCTTCCACGTTGAAATTGCTTATCATGTTCGACAAGAGCTATCGCTGCTGTCAAGTGCGTATATAATGGACAGCAATTTTGTCTTTCCTGTCAGTAATTATCTTATTTGTAACTGTGACTCAACGACATGCCAAGCCAATTGTTTGCACTCGGAACATAGGGTTCTAATCATAGTTAAACTCTTGACGGTTGAAAATAGTTGGGCTGTGATTCATACCTCTCTACTTCTCATTTAAAAAAAGTCAAAAGGAAGGGAGCTAAATGCGCCTTTCTTGAGGATAATTGCAGGTGATTTTGCCTGTTGCCTTCAATACATTCTTCGCATGCTTTAACCGTGTAGGTGAACTCGATGGTGGAATTCTTTCAGTTCGAGTTTCGCTGGGTGGCTGATTTGTTTCTGTTTCTGTTTCTCACCGTGTGTGCACCCACTGTGCCAATCCCTGTCGTTGTTTGGGTTGTCGCTGTGATGACGATGAAGGGGGTGGAGGGGGGACGGTGCTTAGGGGTTAGTAGCCCTCTTGGTGCCAACACTAAGCACAAATGTTTTGTTGCTGTCAGGGAATCAAGAAAAAAAATGCCTTCACTGTAACTTTCAGTCACAAACTGCAATACAAGTGGCACCTCTTGAATTTGTGGCAGGAGGTATCAGTAGCCCAGGCTTTTGTGGCCAAGAGGTATAAATGATACCTCAAAATATTTGGCGGATGTGGAACAGTGGGTTTGGGGTGCCCGGGGTGGCCATGGGGAGTCAAGATGCGAGTGGAATCGGCGCTCCCGACCCTCAGTTCCGCTGCCTGGGAGGTGCGACGCCAGCCTTCACTTGCCGGGGGAAATGCTGCTGTTTGCGCAGCTATTGTATGGCACCTCCACCCTGTTTTCTCAGCCTCCAAGACCCCCCATCTCCATCTCCGTAACTTCTTTCACAGCCCTACTTCATCCCCGTCCTCCTCCTCCTCCTCCCTCCGGCCCCTTCATCAGTGTCAAAAAAGCGACACAACATTAATGGTGTAGGCGGTGGAAGTGAATGTAGCCGTTCCAGTACAGTCACACGATTTCAGTGCACTCAGATGTAGCGTTTTTCGACCCTCAGTGCAAGTCAGATGCAACGTTTTACAGTCAACGGGTTTTTAGTGCAACGCATATTATGCAAGGGGTACAGCGAGTCTTCTATTTTTACATTTAGTCAAGTTTTGACTAAATGTTTTAACGTAGAGGGGGGAATCGAGACGAGGGTCGTGGTGTATGTGCGTGTGTGTGTGTCTGTGTGTGTGTGTGTAGAGTGATTCAGACTAAACTACTGGACCGATCTTTATGAAATTTGACATAAGAGTTCCTGGGTATGAAATCCCCGAACGTTTTTTTTCATTTTTTTGATAAATGTCTTTGATGACGTCATATCCGGCTTTTCGTGAAAGTTGAGGCGGCACTGTCACGCCCTCATTTTTCAACCACATTGGTTGAAATTTTGGTCAAGTAATCTTCGACGAAGCCCGGACTTCGGTATTGCATTTCAGCTTGGTAGCTTATAAAACGATCCAAATTTACGTTCATCTTATTCTCCATCATTTTCTGATTCCAAAAACATATAAATATGTTATATTTGGATTAAAAACAAGCTCTGAAAATTAAATATATAAAAATTATTATCAAAATTAAATTGTCGAAATCAATTTAAAAACACTTTCATCTTATTCCTTGTCGGTTCCTGATTCCAAAAACATATAGATATGATATGTTTGGATTAAAAACACGCTCAGAAAGTTAAAACAAAGAGAGGTACAGAAAAGCGTGCTATCCTTCTTAGCGCAACTACTACCCCGCTCTTCTTGTCAATTTCACTGCCTTTGCCATGAGCGGTGGACTGACGATGCTACGAGTATACGGTCTTGCTGAAAAATGGCATTGCGTTCAGTTTCATTCTGTGAGTTCGACAGCTACTTGACTAAATGTTGTATTTTCGCCTTACGCGACTTGTTTTATTTACAGTCATTGGATTTTAGTGCTACATGAATAAGTTGCATTGTTTTTCGCGATGAAAGACACTGGGTTAAAATGCTACCCGGATGTACCAAATTTGCATTCTTATAACCACTGAGTCCTACTGCACCCAGACATAATTATCATGTTTAGCATTCTTACGGTGATGGGAGTCTCGGTGCAGAATGTGTAGCATTTTTACAGTCATCGGATTTTAGTGAAAGTCGGACGAGGCAACTATAGCCTTTGTACAGCCAGTTTTAGTGCTCTCCAACCTTACTTGAGTCTTGGTGTGGATTTTTTTGATTTTTTGAGTGCAGTTTTACAGTCGTTGATTATCAGTTCCCTAAGATGTAGCATTTTCATCATTTTTACTGTCATGGAATTTCCGTGTAGCATTTTTGACATTTTGCAGTTGTTGAGTCTCGGTTCAATCAGATGTGACATTTTTAGAATGCCTTTCGTCGCTCTCTAATCAACTCGATCGGTAAGAGAGAAGGGGGGGGGGGGGGGTTATGGGTATCTAGGCGGGCAGTCAATCCACCCGATGCGTGCACCGAGCCACCCGGCGGGAGGAATGCGGTGTTGATACAAAGCTAAGAGGTGCATTCGACGGGTGGCGATGAGGGGGAAAACAGAAGACTGACAAATTCCCCGCTGCCTGCTAACCATGCCTCCTCGCACTGACTGTTGAACTGGATGCTTTGCGGGACTGTGTCATCTAGCGTCACCGAGTTACGCCGCGCACTTGTAAATAAAGGTCTTCTGTGGTGTTGATGCGGATTTGCATATGTCTGTGATGTGGCTTTTCGGGTCAAAAGCTAGTGCAACTCGCCTCTTGGGGCAAAGAATAATAGAAGGAAGAGGTTTTTGTGTGTTGTGTTTTAGAATTAATGCTTCCCTTGTAATGTTTTTGTTTTGGTGGGATTTGTTCGGGAGGGGTGGGGGGCTAGGACTGGTCTTCGGGATGCTCTCTCTCTCTCTCTCAGATTGTAAGACTAGGCAATGCCTAAAATCACCATCCTTCTGTAATAAAGTTTAATCAATCAATCAATCTCTTTCTCTCTCTCTCTCTCTCTCTCTCTCTCTCTCTCTCTCTCTCTCTCTCTCTCTCTCTCTCTCTCTCTCTCTCTCTCTCTCTCTCTCTCTCTCTCTCTCTCTCTCTCTCTCTCTCTCTCTCTCTCTCTCTCTCCTCTCTCTCTCTCTTTCTCTCTCTCTTTCTCTCTCTCTCTCGGCATGTATGTGTGAGTAAATTATCATTGACTATTCAAGTTGGCGCTAAAAGCATGCTCATATCCAATCGTCACGGTCCAATTGTACCCTTTAATGTCTTGCACGCTGTCACCCTACTTAGCCATTAACCTGGAGTGGTAGTTCCAAGACATTCTTTTCTCCTTACTTGCAGCATTCTTCACTTTATGTATTACCCATGCAAAAACCACAGCCGGATGTGATTATTTTTCTTCTATTATTTAACGATCCCCACCTCTTTTTTTTTTTCATTGCGAGAAAGAAGTCTAGCTCCAATTTAAGCTTAATATTTTACCCTCATGTTTCTAGAATTTGATTGCAGTGTTGTTCCTTTTATACGATGTATTACCCATTCAAAAACACAGCTAAATGTGGTTGTTTTTCTTCTATTTTTTAAAAATCGTCAGCTAATTGTTTCTTTATTAAGAGACAGTGAATGAAATCTAGCATCAATTTTAAGCTGGATATTTTGCCCTCACATTTTTTTCTCTCCTAGAATTCAGTAGAGGATCCATCGACTGATATCTCCATCCTAGAGGAAAGAAAAAGAAATTGGTCTTATTGAAACTTAAACCAAAGAGGGTAGAAGCTTTACCCTCTTTGCTTGAACTGTGGTTTTGACTGACGTCTGACGCTGCCCTCTTCGCGTGTGTTGCAGGCGCAGAGGGTCCACCGCGATGGTCAAGCCGCATGACGGACATCAAGTCGCTGACCAGGACGGTGTACAGCTATGTGGACCTGCGCTGTCCGGCCAAGGGCAACCCCACACCCAACATCACCTGGCTCAAGGGCGGCAAGCCCTTCTCCTCAAGCAAGATGAACCAGGTTCGTGCTTCCACACGAGTTTATGCTAATAGACGTAGGTAATATGATGTGATGTGTCTTAATGTGGTGTGGCGCGAAGTGAGGGGAGGTGACGTAGCATGGTGTGACGCGATGTGAGGGGATGTGACGTAAAACGATGTGAGGGGATGTGACGTAAGATGATGTGAGATGTGACGTAAGATGATGTGATGCGAATTGAGGGGACGTGACGTAACATGATGTGACGCAATGTGTGCAGAACGAGATGAGGATGTGGAGTCTCAACATGTGGGACCTGCTGCCCGATGACAGCGGAGAGTACACGTGCGTCATCAGCAACCCCTACGGCTCCCTCAACTGGACCTTCACGGTGGAGGTCATTCGTGAGTGGACACACATTTTACTTATTACACTCTGAACTGAAGTGTTCCATTTGAGTGGACACACACTTTGCACACTACACTCTCAACTGAAGTGTTCCATTTGAGTGGACACACACTTTGCACACTACACTCTCAACTGATGTCACACACTTTGCACATTACACTCTGAACTGAAGTGTTCCATTTGAGTGGACACACACTTTGCACATTACACTCTGAACTGAAGTGTTCCATTTGAGTGGACACACACTTTGCACACTACACTCTCAACTGAAGTGTTCCATTTGAGTGGACACACACTTTGCACACTACACTCTGAACTGATGTGTTCCATTTGAGTGGACACACACTTTGCACACTACACTCTCAACTGAAGTGTTCCATTTGAGTGGACACACACTTTGCACACTACACTCTCAACTGAAGTGTTCCATTTGAGTGAACACACACTTTGCACACTACATTCTCAACTGAAGTGTTCCATTTGAGTGGACACACACTTTGCACACTACACTCTCAACTGAAGTGTTCCATTTGAGTGGACACACGTTGCACACTACATTCTCGACTGAAGTGTTCCATTTGAGTGGACACACACTTTGCACACTACACTCTCAACTGAAGTGTTCCATTTGAGTGGACACACACTTTGCACACTACACTCTCAACTGAAATGTTCCATTTGAGTGGACACACGTTGCACACTACACTCTCAACTGAATTGTCCCATTTGAGTGGACACACACTTTGCACACTACACTCTAAAACTGAAGTGTTCCATTTTGAACCCCCCTTTCTGTGACCGGCACGGTTGGCCTAGTGGTAAGGCATCCGCCCCGTGATCGGGAGGTCGTGGGTTCGAACCCCGGCCGGGTCATACCTAAGACTTTAAAATTGGCAATCTAGTGGCTGCTCCGCCAGGCGTCTGGCATTATGGGGTTAGTGCTAGGTCTGGTTAGTCCGGTGTCAGAATAATGTCATGGGTGAAACTTTTCCGCCTTAGGGCGGAAATCCACCAAATGAAATTGGTCAAATAAGGAATTCCTTATTTTGAAAATCTTTAAAAAAAAATTAACAAAATAAAAAAATTCGTCGGCGATCCGATCCGTATTTTCTCTCACACAGTGACCGGACATCGCTGAGTCTTTGTTTCACTGATCAGTTTCACCCATGTAATGTGACTGGGTGAGACATGAAGCCTGTGCTGCGACTTCTGTCTTGTGTGTGGCGCACGTTATATGTCAAAGCAGCACCGCCCTGATAATGTTATGGCCCTTCGTGGTCGGCTGGGCGTTAAGCAAACAAACAAACAAACAAACAAACCCCCCTTTCTGTAACCAGTTTTGAACACAGTGTTTTATAGTGGAAACAAAAGATAGCACGTGGTAAATATTAGTGTTCATTTGAACCCTATAGTGTTTAACATGTGCTACCTTTTGCTAGTAGAGATATGTACTATGTCAAGCTTAGTTCAATACTTGTTACAAAAAAAGGTGTTCAATAGTGGAACACTACCATTTACAGTGTACCCTACACCGCACGGTTAACGTCATCGTGCTGGTTGACCCCGGTACATGATGCAGGCATGGCAATAAAACGAGTTTCGGAAATAACTCTGTCAAGTTTGTGTGGGTTGTTGAAGAGTTACTTTCCCTTGTGTTCATAGAAACACTGTGGAAAGCCTACAATAATGTTACGTGTAGCTTGCCTCGGTGTTTACATGAAAAAACAAGGGAAAGCAACTCTTCTACAATCGATAAAACCCGACAGAGTATGTCTGTGATTTTATCGACAGCGCAACATTCTAGAATTGCCTTTTCACTTGTAGCAAAGACACAAAAAAAGAAGAAGAAAAAGGCAAGAAAAGTAAAAGAAAACACAGAAAAGAGTTGTTTTGCTAGCACCAGCAGGCCAATGTATCGTGTGTAGCGTAAGAAGAAGCGTAAAAAGAGCGCCTTGATAAAGTGGCCTGATATGTTCCGAGGGTTCACGAGGGTGAATGCTGCAGGAAATAAAATTGTCGTCTATCTTGAAGAGGTGTTGATTTGCTGCTTGGGGAGGAGGCGAGGTGGTCGCTCGTCTGTCGTGAATTGTGTGAAGATGCCTTATCTTTATGATGTGTACCTGTCGGCAGTTTTCACTCCAGGAAAACTCGCGTTGATGTAGAGGGCGTAATGCACGTTACGTCTTCTTGTGTTTTTAGTATGATGATGCTGGCAGTAATCTTTACGGCGTTACTCGGTGGGATGTCAGTGACATTGTGGAAATTGTGTGTGTGTGTGTGGGGGGGGGTGCGCTGCGTTGCGTGGCTGCGTGCGTGCATGCGCGCGTTTGTTTGCGTGTGTGTGTGTGTGCGCGCGCACGCGCTGAAAATCTGCTGTCTTCAAAAGAGATAATGTTAAGATACCCGTCTATGTCTTTTTGCCTGTGAATGACGTACATGGTGCTCTGTTCCTTTCTATCAATGTTTCTCCATGCTGCTGTCTGTTGTTGATTCTGTATGTCTGGTTTTGATGTATTAGTTACAGAATTAATAAGTGACCGTATCTTTGATAACGGTTGATGTCTGTTGTCTCGGATGACGCTGTTCTCTAGTATTATAAAAAACGCTGGCGCTGGACCCGAGTACTCTTCAGACTGGCTCGCTCCCCCAGTATGAAAGTTTTTGTCTTGTGCACGTGGATTTAAAAAAAAAAAAAAAATTTTATTAACACAATTAAAAAAATTATTAGAGTAAAATAAAACATTAAAACGTTCATAATAAACAAAAGTAAACAAGAATTAAAAAAAAATAAAAAAATAGACCGCCCATGCCGGGAATCGAACTCGGATCACTTTGGCACAGTATGAAAGTTTTTGTCTTGTGCACGTGAATTAAAAAAAAAATTATTTATTGATTTTACACAATTAAAAAAATGATTAGAGTAAAATAAACCATTAAAACGTTCATAATAAACAATAGTAAACAAGAATTAAAAAAAAATAGACCGCCCATGCCGGGAATCGAACCCAGATCCCTTTGGCCACCAAGCCACCACCTTGAATCACTGACACACTGTCCCTGTCGCTCTCTCTCGTGCTCTCTGTCTCTCTTTCAGTCTCACCGAGACCAAACCTGCACTGTAGTTTCTTTGCCGAGACCAAATTAATCCCCACCCGCTGGCTGGCTTGCAAATCGTCTCGCATGCGATACGCATGCTTTTCATGACGCACGCGTTCGGCTGTTCTATCAGCTCAATGGCTGGCTGTCGCTCCGATTGAATTCGTCCAACCGTCAAGAACTTTTGTGTTTTTTGGGGCATTTAGGTCCCAGGTAACATTATGAAGTTTTAATACGATCAATCGGACCTATTATCAAGTTAGTGTATCAACTTTTGAACGAACTGCGCCCAGTAGTTTCCCAGCAATAAGCTGTTAAGTCGAGACAGACAGACAGACAGATACACACACACACAGACACACAATTAAAGTCTGTTGGACCCTAGTACTGCGTACTCGGGGAAAATCGTCTTTCATGGAAGCATCACCTCTATTATTAAAAAAAAACACAATAATTTATTGTATGGACATTTTGATAAATGACTTTACAAAACATTGGCAAGTACTTCAAGGTGTTGGGTTTTCAAATGATAATGGCAAAATGAAGACAGAGCTTGGACGACGCTGCTTGCTCTCTGCAAAATATGGCATCAATAGATTATGTGTTCGTTCAGTACCTTTGTGTAGTCACAATTAGTTTGACGAGAGGTCTGAACCATTCTTTACCCTGTTGTGCATTGCACAGTTTGTTTGACGAGAAGTCTGACCCATTTTCTACCCTGTTGTGCATTGCACAGTTTGTTTGACGAGAAGTCTGACCCATTTTCTATCGTGTTTTGCATTGTACAGAGCGGTTGAACCACAAGCCTATCATCGAGGGCCCGAAGAACCAGACGGTCGCTGTGGGGGACACGGCGACTCTCACGTGCAAGATCGTGCTCAGTGACTACCACCCCCACCTGCAGTGGCTCAAACACTACCAGGTCAACAACAGCTACAAGTCGGAGGATGGGGACCCCTATGTCACCGTCATACAGGTGAGAAATTACACACCTTTTGTTGCCCTTCGTTTTCAACTCACCTGGAGTAATCTGTGAGTCGGAGAAATTGTTACCACTCCTGTATTAAACTGCAACACATTTCTGATTTTGAATTTGATTTGTACGACTATATTTCCGTATGGTTTAACTGTAATTAATTTTTGGCCTTAAATTGAATCGGCATGTGTTACTTTTCCCAATATTGCAGTTTTAAGCGAATTGTTTTGCAGATTGCTGAAATATGTGTACTGCCTGTATATTTTGAGAAGGATTCTCTAAAAAAAAAATGTTTTTGTCCGTTGGTGTCTTCAGACACAGTCGCAGGGAAAAGAGGTAATTTTGTCTTGCTTCGGCACGTAGATGTTGTGCTCATGATAGTGTTGTAATACGTCATTGTATTGCAGTGATGATGTCATGTGACGTGTAATATGCCACTTATGTCGTCACCGTGTGTGTGACGAAGCAGTGACAGCACATAATGTTTAGATTCCTTTTCACACGGAATGTGCCTACGTTGCTGTTGTAGATAAAACGCCTGAGAGTTTGCCAAGGGCACTCAAAGTAGTCTGATTTAGTATACTCGCCTGACATGTTGTAGACGTGTGTGTTTGAATGTTGTGTCATGTGACATTGTGACGTCAGATTTCCAGCAAACCCCCTTCGATTTGATGTTGTTAGTGAATGCAAAGTGCTCTTTTTGTTCTAATATATGGAGCAAAATGTTATGGTTGTTATTAATGGGTCGTTATTTTTTTATAATATACATTCGTTTTAACTTGCTCGTTCAGTTCTGTCTTTTTTCGTTAAAAATCACTATGGAATAATACACGTTGACGCGCATGACCCCACCCCAGCTCTCTCTCTCTCTCTCTCTCTCTCTCTGTGTCTCTCTCTCTCTCCTCTCTCTCCTCTCTCTCTCCCTCTCTCTCTCTCTCTCTCTCTCTCTCTCTCTCTCTCTCTCTCTCTCTCTCTCTCTCTCTCTCTCTCTGTCTCTCTCTCTCTCTCAATTCATACATGTGTGTATAATTATATTACATATTTGGGTACATTCAAAGCTTACCTCGCCGGCTTGGAATTTTAATGTGCCCATGAAAGGCGAAAATGTTGCCCATTTGATTGATCGCCTTGCTTCATGAATGTTATTGTTGAAGGCATGGAATGTGTAACATGTGTCCCGCATGTCTCAGCTGTGCCGTTTCACATGATGGATCACGACAATGTTTGATCACTTGGTCAGCTTTTTTCTTTTTTTGTGGCTGCTTTTTTTATCGTGTACGTTATTGCCAATCTAGCTATGGTTTTCAAACCCCCATAGTTTACCGTTACCGCTACATCACCTACCACGACACTTATGTCTGTCTCACAGTTTTCAAAACTGTCGATTCACGTGTAGAT
This sequence comes from Littorina saxatilis, assembly GCF_037325665.1. Lineage (NCBI taxonomy): Eukaryota > Metazoa > Mollusca > Gastropoda > Littorinimorpha > Littorinidae > Littorina > Littorina saxatilis. The sequence continues at coordinate 74,162,204 of NC_090256.1, read as the reverse complement.
TTTTCTGTTCCTTCTCCCTTTAGAGTCTCTGGTTTGGATTTACTGAATTTCCACCACCCCTTCACCCTTCTCCTCCCATTTCAAGACTCTGCTGATTTATATATAAGAATTATTCTTCCTTTTCCTCCCGTTCCTCCCGTCTTCGTTTTCTCATAAGCTTTGCCCATGTTGAATTAAACTCCTCGCCTTGAACTGAGTATGACGTTTTTCTCCTTGACCCGTTACATCAGTAAATACACCTTCTGCTTTTGTGAAACTGAAATTGCTACCATCTGCCCTATTTGAAGTTTACTGGATCTTATTTTTGCCCATATTCCAATTTGGTTTTATTACTTCTTGATATTTGGGGGGATGTTTTTTTAATTTTTCAGAAGTTTCTTTTTCTTATTTCTCAATATATTTATGAAATTTGTGTCCTATGATCATCAGTCATCATGTAAATATTACGAAAACCCTAACATAACCATGAAACCTGAATGGTATTGAACATACACGATCATTATTGTCTACAACACACTGACCAATAAGATAATTTGTAATTCTGCTTTGTTGCTACATAATTCAAGGCATTTTAAATACAAATGATTTAACCATTGTCTGGTAATGGTGTTGAACATTTTACCTGTACGGAGAAAGCTCAAGAAGTTATTCCAAAAACAGATGGGAATTACGATGTGTTATAAAACAAGGTTATCATCTAAACCCAGACAATTTCTGCAGTCAAAGTCCCGAAGGCAGATATCTAACAGGTGCACGAATTGAAATGTTGACAAATGCATCTCACGAACTAACAGCGTGTGCTTGTCTTAGCGGATTAACTCGTCAATGCGGACATTTTGAATGCTGACGAAAAGACAAAACTAGTGTCGAGACTTTACAATGCCCACCCTGCATGGTTATATTGACACTCCCCCCTGAACGCATGAACTCAACAGTGGCATGAGTCGTTTTTGTTTCTCCGTTATGTGTTGTGTAATCACAAAGAAAGCTTACTTTTCTACCAGTCATGGTTTTTTTTAAATGTTTTTTTTTTACATTTTATTTGACTATGAGCAGCTGTAAAGTATAGCATACAAGTTGGTTTTTGTTTACGAATAAGTTCGAAATTTTGATGTGGTGAATTCACATTTTGTAATTTAATTCGATGAGACGAAAATAATTCATTCATTCAAAAGTTCAAGATACATGCTGTCAATATACTTCTATTGTAAAAACGGTTGCAATTGTTAATTGAAGTATGGGGGGAACAGTGTAAAAAGGTTCCGCTGCCTAGGAAATAAGAAAATGCGACAAATGATACTTTGATTACAAATGTTGTGACGGTTGAACGTTTTCAGTGACGTCATTTCGCCCCTTCCTTGCGTGTATTCCCTTTTGGTCTCCTCTCCTTGTTGTTTGTGGTGTGTGCAGATTACCATTAAAAAGAGGTCACAGCGCTGACATTTGTGTGTGACTGTTTTGTGTTTGAAGTGTAGCAGTGTATTTTATCATCGTTAGTTAATCCTGTCTTCGCAAACTTGTCAATCATCAATAAAAATGCTGTTACAATACCACAGACGAACACAAATTAGGGTTAGGGCTAACCTCTTTTCAAATTCAGTCCTTTCTCCCCTTGAGGCTAGGATTTTGACACAATGACACGAGTTCTCGTGCGTCGGCAAATCTCTGGCTGTACGTGCGGGTAATATATAAAATATATACCCCGCTGACGGATGCAGGAAATGAGGCTGTGTATACATTAATTAGGTGAAGGTGACAAAAGGAGCAAACAATGGGAGAGGACAGAGGTTACTTGCCCTTTGTGACACGGGGAAACGAGGCAGAATCAAGGCCAGACACGAACTGGAGAAGGAGTCATGGAGTACAGTTGCATATTAATGTCGTGAAATCGACAGGGCCACCTGTTTAAAGGCACGCTCCTATAAGCCATTCAGATCTGTCCAGACGTTCACAGGGCATAGCACCACCCCCCCCACACACACACACACACACACACACACACTTTAACACATACCAAAACCCATTGCGTAGCTGCATTCTGCCCAGAGTTAATTGTTTTTCTGAATTAAGCAAACTTACACGCACGAGAAAAATGTATCTTTAAGGAATAATCATTCCTTTTTGATAAAGCTAAAAAGACATAATCCTCAAGATAATAAAGTAATGAAAATGAAACAGAACTTGGAATCCGTTGTAAAGAGAGACAGAGAGAGAGAGTTATGTGCGCAGTTCGTGTTGGCGTTTCCCCCAGTTTCACCGCAAGGTTATCTCAGGATTATTGGACGAAGGAGATGGCCAAAAGCGAACGACACGTATCCTATTTCCCTTAATATCAGTGAACTTTTTGTTACCCTTTCAAACAGTTGCAAATTTCAGTGATATTATCAAGACGCCTTTTGAATACTAACCCAGGTCTGTGTCAACCGCAAAATAAACTCGGTCAAAATAATTGTTGCACCGCTTTTGTTATGCAAAATAAACTGTCTTTGCTGATACCGGGGCACGTGTTGGCGGTTCATTAGCCTTTTTAATTTGAAGATACATATCAAAACTGCATCACATGATGACCTCTTGAATTCTGTAGTGTAGGTTAAAGGGGGGAGGCGGGGGTCAAAATGTGTTCTCTATAATGTCCGTCTGTCAGTCTAATGAAAACTGTTTTGCGAAGAAATATGACAGACCTGTCTTTTGAACAAGGTATTGAAGTATACTGCAGTTGCTACGTCTGTCGGATTCGAACTCGGTCATATTCTCAAGTATAACGGGATTACTGGAATCAGTTATTGTTCAGTCGAGTTGGATTCAAGACGACAAGACTCTTCATAGTTTTGAACAATCTTTTCAGTAATGTCTCGAGATTTGTATGGAAATGTACGATTTCACGGACATTTTAATGCCCAAGGTGACGACTTTGTGTTGGCCTAAATCAACAGTGACCATTAAAAAGTAGGTATAAACCACATTGCGTCGAAATGGAGATCCCAGAATCCCAAGCCCCAAGCATAATTATAGTTTCGAGGATGAAAGTCGCTTGTTCATTTCAATGCTTGTAATTCTCTCAGGTGCCAGGACATTGGTTCCGCACAACTGTCACTTACTCTTTTTCACATGGCATATGCAAACATTCAAAAACAGATAGACTGCTAACGAGACTGCTAACGTTCCTAACGTTCCAAAATTCAGAATAACAAATCAAGAATAGTAGGTTATTGGAACGTTCCAGTAGCTTACAATTCTTGTTTTTTTTTATTCATGTCATAAGCATTTAGAGCCCTTACTTTCCAATGATTCTCCTATCTGCAGCCTATAGTTTCGCTCTTTCCCCGTCAGTATAGAGTCCCGTACGTGCAGACGGTGCTAGTTGTAGGAGCTGGGCACGTGGACATTTATTGTGGCCGGGTTTATGATGTCACAGCTTGACACGTCGCGATCGCCATCAGAGAGAAAAGGGCCGGGTCACACGAGGCAATTCATCGCCTCAGCTGTCATAGGTCCCCGGCCCCCCTGGCGATCCTGGCCTTGCCTGGCGACACCTTTACTACTGCTCTCCCCCCTCTCTCTCGCCGTGTGGCCTTGTCTTGTTGTCTTTATTAGGACCTGAAGATTGCAGGGGTTAACTGGACTGGTGTATTTGCGAAGTAGGTTTTGTTTAGTTTAAATTATGACTTTTTTTTCTTTTTCCCGTAATTCTAAAACGCAGAATGGGTCCACAACGAGAAAAATGATTTATTGGCACAACGGGGAAATTTCTGCAGTTATTTCAGAAGAAGCGTCAAATGTGATGTATTACAACAACCAAAGATGGTTACATTACAGATATTGACAATATTTCTCTAAATAAACATCTTTTGCATATTTTTCTTTTCCAAATGGGGGAGGTGAGCGGGGCGGACTCGAGGTCAATCTTATATCAATAAAGTAGTTGGATTTCGGCCTTGATCATTTACAAAAAATAATGGCTTTGAAGGACAGGAATAGTAGTTTTCATAACATACGTCTCTTATCGGTGTGTCGCAAAAGGCGATGTTGTTCGTGACAAATCCAAATCGTTATGAACAGCTCTGTTGGGTGTCAAACGGACACAAGATTGAAGGCAAAGAAAACAAGCTTTGGCTGCCATGACGTAGACGACTTTGTTCACGTCAATATTTATCACTCTTTTGACAAGTAATATCCCGACTCCTTCCTCCTACATGACTTGAGTACAGCTGTTTATTTTTTTTATTTTTTTTTGTGTTGTCATTTTCTTGATTTCACAATCTAGTCCAGCCCCTTGCTTGTTATCTGAAGCATTTGAGACTTTATGGAATTGTACTGTGGAAGAAGGCTAGACTGAAATGATTCAATGATTGAATTTTGTAACCTGTTGGTGTTTGCATCTCTTTTGTTAAAATGTCATCTTCGTGCTTATCTACGATCCTGCCAATGCCAACATGATTTGTGAAAAGCTGTCGTATTAAATAAATTGGCAGGTGAAATAAATTGAATTGTGTGCTTCAAAGACGCCCCACCACCTTCTTCGTTTCCTTCTTCTTTTTTTTATATATTTTTTTTATTACCTCCCTCTGCATCTCGCCTTCTTCCCGTGTTTGTGTTCACCTCCAACGTACTTCCTTATGCTCCGCCCGACTTTGTATTTCGCAACCCCCTCTCCTCGTCGTCTGCTTCTCTCTGTCCGCATTTCCCTGTTTTTGATCTTCAATGCATTCTTTTCTCTCCCTTGTTATTCTTTTTCCGTTCCCTCACTTCTCGCGTATATGATTCGTCTTCCTTCAATTAAAAATATGATTTGTTTCGTCAATAATTAAACGTTACAATAACCTACAATTCTTGTTTTTTGATTCGTCTACCTTCGGGTGTTTTTTCTCACACTTTCTTTATTCTCAGGGTTCCTTGCGTGCACCATTCACTTTTTGTCCTCGTTTTTCTTCAAGTTCTTGTCTTGCGCTTATATTATTATGTCTAATTGTAAGCATCATTTTTAACATAATCACAAAGACAGTGTCTTGACCTGTGCGCTAACCTCAACTCTCTCATTGTGGTGCCTGCTAACGCAGACGGCGACGGTAAACAACACGAAGCCCGAGGAACTCATCATCCACAACATCACGATGGACGACGCCGGCTGGTACACCTGTGTCGTGTCCAACGCCATAGGCGTAGAGTATGGCAGCGCTCTGCTCACCGTCGTTGAAGACAGAAGTGAGTCTGCGTTTGTGTCTGTGTCTTGTCCGTCTGTGGCTGTCTCTGTCCGTGTGTCTGTCTCTGTCCGTATCTCTGTCTGAGTCTATCAGTCAGTGTCTGTGGCCGTATCTCTGTCCGTCTCTCTGACTCTGTCTCTGTCCGTGTATCTGTCTCTGTCCGTGTCTGTCCGTGTTCGTGTCTGTCCGTGTTCGTGTCTGTCCGTGTTCGTGTCTCTGTCTCTGCGTCCGTGTGTGCGTTGTAGCAGGGTATCAGAGTAGTTGGTGTCTCGATGGTGAAAATGCAAGTGGTCGCAACTGAGCCTAAAGTGAACATCGTTCTATACGAGGTAGGAAGACTCCTACCGATACACGCATATGAGCTTTGTGTATATATTACTTTGATGCTCCGGGAGTCTTGTTTCAAAGGCATGAACAACAAAAGTGTAGTAGTACAAATCCTTAACATGGGTCCATCGCCAAATAGATCCATGGTTTTAATGACATCTGACGAGGAGTTTATCTTACATCTTTCCTCCTCACAATTCACTAACTTGAACGTTCACGCCTTTGCTCTCGTGTGTTGCCAGAGATGCTAGAGCCACGCTCAGAGCCGTCCATAGGCAACGGCTCGGGAAGGTTCATCTACCAGGACCCAGGCTTCATTGGCGGCGCCTCGGCTGCCCTCATCGTGCTCATCGTCATCGTCATCACCGTCTTCGCCCTTATGTGGCGACGGCAGCAGAAACGTCAGCTCCTGCAGCAGAAACCGTTGAAGCGAATCATCATCATGAAGCCGGTGAGTCAGATGAGACATTTTTGTGTGACGGAAATGTAAAAAAAAAACCAGGGTTCGTGCAGGTCATGGAAAACCTGGAAAGTCATGGAATTTGATTTTTAATTTTCCAGGCCTGGAAAGTCATGGAATTTCAATTCAAGTCATGGAAAGTCATGGAATTTCACAAAAATAAGAAGAAAAAAAAATTAACCTTCAGCACGCCAGCGGCGATTTTCGTTGCCCAGCCATTCCCCGATTTGCGTCGCCAGCACAAGGCTTGTTCGTATGACCAACTTCTCGTTCGTATTTGCATACGAGAATAACGGTATTTTTAACGGCACTTGAGCCAAAGCGAGGCTCACTTCCTTCCGTTATCTCGTCGTGTCGTCTGCGCTGCATTTGAGTCGGTTTCGTCGAAGTTTTCTGCTTTTGTTTTTGCATTGATAAAGTACTTTAGCGCTTCGACAAGCAAGATGGAGGATGATGAGTTTAAAACTTTCTTTCGAGTTGTTTCTTGACAACAAAAAGTATGGGGAATTGGAACGAATTACCGAGGAAGATCTTCGCAATGAACTGTGTATCGCGGTGAAAAAAATGACAGTTCGTCAAGTCACAGTGACGGTTACGAAACGGAATTTACGAAAGTGCAGATGGATACAAACAGTGGCTGGTCCAGTTTAGTGAAATGACAGGACCAGCAAACATTACCGATAATCTGACTGCGTAGCAAATGCTTGACTTGCTTGTCGAAGTCAAGCTGCGTAGAAACTGACTCAAATTCAGTGCAAAGCATGCCAGTGTCAAAACTGGCAGTGACAAGACGTAAAAAGTTTGCGTGTTCGGAAATGGCGACCTTTGGATCTAGTCATGGAAAATTTTATTGAGGCTCATGGAAAGTCATGGAAAAGTCATGGAATTTTGTTTCTAAAAACCAGTGGGGACCCTGAAAAACAAAAAAACAATTGGTATATTTCAAAGCTCCGGTCTGAGTTGAAGGGTCTGAGTTGGAGTGAATCAGACGTGATATATTTTTGTATTGTTTGCTGCACAATTTAACGCTGATAACAGGATTGCTTTACATATTATTCTTTGAGACAGAACCGGATGGATTTTCATGTTATTCTTACAGGCAGTAGTAACTCTAAAACTGACCCAGCACAAAACCGTCAAGAATAATAGCCATGGAAAAACGTTTTCCCATCCCCCCCCCCCCCCCCCCCCCCCCCCCAATTTCATTCATTGAGATAGATACGGGTCCGCTCCGTGTTTTTCTGTCCCCTCACGACGGCGAGTGACGGCTCTGTGCAGCCAGTATTGTGCTGAATGGCGGTTGACACACATTTTCTGTCTGCTCTATGAATGAACAGCCTGTTTTCAGTTGGCAGCGTAATTTGTCAGTGAACAAATTATCGTACGTGTTTAATGGCTGTGACATTTCCGTGACCGGGTTTAGGGACAAAAAGTATCATATGTCGACTCCAATTGTGAACTTGTGTGTGTGGTGCAGTGCGATGGAACACTCTTATTCAGTGATCCAAAACCCGCTCCATTGTGCTGTTGTACACACACAAACATTTTCTTTCACACAATGGTCGCTACAAGCAGACTTGCAGTTTTCTTTTTTTTTATTTTTTTTTTAAATTGTCAAGAGGGTGGCGGCAGATGATCTGGAACAGTTTCAGAACTTTGCGTTTTTCATTCAAATTATAATCTGAAATGAAATCCCAACGTTTAGAGGAAAAAACCGTTAAATTTTACATTTTTAAAATGAATTGTCCTGGGGGGTGGCGTGCGTGCGTGCGTGAGGCGAGGAAGATGTTATGGCTTCTCAAATTTGCATTCGCAAAATTGTCTTCATAAGAAGAAACACAAAGCAAAAACTTTCGAAGATGAAGATTATGAATCATCATCGTTCTTGAAAAAAAGCAAAGAGGTCTTTTACTGGGTTCATGTTTTTGAATGAATTTCGCTTCGGGGCGATGCAGATGTTGAGGAAAGGGAGGGGGGGGAGTAGAAGGTTGGAGAAAGGCAGCCGATTTTATAAATGAAAACAGGAGCACGCAGTAAAGCAAAGAAGCAGCAAAAACAATTTTGTAACGCAGGATGTGATGTTTTCATTCTGTGACTGTGTGTGTTCAGAACGACCTGTACGACAGCAACAAGGAATCCCAAGTCAATTTTTTCTCGACTTTAAAGATTGTCATGTTTGACCCCTGTGACTGTGTGTTCAGAACGACCTGTACTACAGCAACAAGGACCCCGACGCCATCCAGCCCCTGGTCATCCCCCAGGTGCGCATCGACTACACCACGCAGGGTCGCCGCCGTCTGTCCTCCGAGTTCACTGAGGTGTCCGAGTACGACCTTCCTCTTGACACCAAGTGGGAGTTCCCCCGGGAGAGGTGGGTAGTGTGTGTTAGTAGGTTGGGGGGGTGAGTGTGTGGGTGGGGGGGGGGTGAGTGTGTGATTGTGCGTGTGTTTGTGTGTCTTGAGGCTCACTCATTGTGTGTGTGTGTGTGTGTGTGGAGGCTCACACATTTTGTGCGTGTGTCAGTGTCCGTGCATCTCTCTCTCTCTCTCTCTCTCTCTCTCTCTCTCTCTCTCTCTCTCTCTCTCTCTCTCTCTCTCTCTCTCTCTCTCTCTCTCTCTCTCTCTCTCTCTCTCTCTCTGATTATATTTTCTTAGCAACGTTTCTCGTTTTGAGAGTCTGAAACTGCCGTCTTCCTACCTTTATTTTCTGATTTGAAAACATTACTCAAACAACGCTAACATCCACACTGTATCCCTCAGACTGGTGATCGGTGACCGTCTGGGCGAGGGCGCCTTCGGCCTGGTGATGAAGGGTGAGGCTCTGGGCATCTTCAAGGACAACAACTCAGTGACGGTGGCCGTTAAACGGCTCAAGGAGGACGCCACGGACCGCGAGATGATGGACCTCATCCGCGAGATGGAGATGATGAAACTCATCGGCAAGCATAAGAACATCATCAACCTGCTGGGGTGCTGCACGCAGAGAGGTGGGTCTGATTAAATGTTTGGTGTTTGGGTGGTGTTTGTGTTGTGAAAGAAATCTGTCTGTGTGTGTCTGTGTTTCTCTATCTCTATCTCTCTGTCTCTTTGTTGATCAAAATTGGGTATGATGTTTCAAGCAGCACGATCCTTTGGATAGAAAAACTTGTCTTTTGACGGGTCTGTATCTAACAGCACTTAAAAACCGATACCTTGGGCAAATCTAGTAGACCTTTTGTTTCTGAAAGCTTATTCCTCATCGTCACCACTTTATCTCTAAATCTCGTTGCAATCCTCTTTCCCCTGGTACCCTGTTTGTGATCGTAGTCTTTGTTTCTGAAAGGTTATTCCTCATCGACATTTTGTCTCTTACACTTGTTGCTATGCTCTTTCTCCAGGTCCCCTGTTTGTGATCGTGGAGTTTGCCCCGCACGGCAACCTGCGCGATTTCCTAAAGTCGCACCGACCGTTGGGCTCCAACTTCTCCTGCATCGTGGACTATGAGCGACCCGTCTTCACCAACTCCAACGGGTCTGGGTCCGCATGCGGATCCGGATTCCCCCCGGGTGCGGTGGTAGATATGCGGCAGGGCCAGGGTCAGGGCGAGACGCCCCTCAAGACACTGACGCCCAAAGACTTGATATCTTACGCCTACCAGGTGGCCCGTGGAATGGAGTACCTCGCCTCCAAACAGGTATGGGTTTAGAACATTCATTGTTTGAGAGAGAGAGAGAGAGAGTGTGTGTGCGTGTGTATGTGTGTGCGGGTGGTGGGAGGGGGAGTGTGAGTGGGGTGGGGGTGCTCATTGGATTGGCAGTAGACGTATGTGCATCGGTTGATTTTGTTTGTTGTTTTCGTATTCTGCGGCTGCACGGACAAAATTTTGATTCGTTTTCTTCAATGATTTTGTGTGAATGTGAGTGTATATCTGTGTCAGTGTGTCATTATATTTAGTCAAGTTTTGACTAAATATTTTAACATCGAGGGGGAATCGAAACGAGGGTCGTGGTGTATGTGCGTGTGTCTGTCTGTGTGTGTGTGTGTGTAGAGCGATTCAGACTAAACTACTGGACCGATCTTTATGAAATTTGACATGAGAGTTCCTGGGTATGAAATCCCCGAACGTTTTTTTCATTTTTTTGATAAATGTCTTTGATGACGTCATATCCGGCTTTTCGTGAAAGTTGAGGCGGCACTGTCACGCCCTCATTTTTCAACCAAATTGGTTGAAATTTTGGTCAAGTACTCTTCGACGAAGCCCGGGGTTCGGTATTGCATTTCAGCTTGGTGGCTTAAAAATTAATTAATGACTTTGGTCATTAAAAATCTGAAAATTGTAAAAAAAAATAAAAATGTATAAAACGATCCAAATTTACGTTTATCTTATTCTCCATCATTTGCTGATTCCAAAAACATATAAATATGTTATATTCGGATTAAAAACAAGCTCTGAAAATTAAATATATAAAAATTATTATCAAAATTTTTTTTTCGAAATCAATTTAAAAACACTTTCATCTTATTCCTTGTCGGTTCCTGATTCCAAAAATATATAGATATGATATGTTTGGATTAAAAACACGCTCAGAAAGTTAAAACGAAGAGAGGTACAGAAAAGCGTGCTATGCAGCATAGCGTAACCACTACCCCGCTCTTCTTGTCAATTTCACTGCCTATGCCGTGAGCGGTGGACCACGAGTATACGGTCTTGCTGCGTTGCATTGCGTTCAGTTTCATTCTGTGAGTTCGACAGCTACTTGACTAAATATTGTATTTTCGCCTTACGCGACTTGTTTTATTCTTTCAGCAGTTTGCAGTTTGGTAAATGGCTGGGGTTCAGGTAGTTCTGTGTACCGGATAATCAGACCGAGTTCTCAGCAGACGATCATGACTCGTCAGTTTCAAACGTTGAATGATTCTGTAGTGGAAATTGCGGAATTCGGTAGATGTTTTCGAGTTTGGTAACATAATTAGGGCTAATTGCTCCCAGATTTGTACAGTAGGGTACAGGAAGAGAAAAATTCAGTCATAGTCTCTTTTTATCCTGTTCCTCAGCACTCCAAGCCTCTTCCTGTGTTCTGTATTTCTGCAATGAACCGTGTTGCTGGCTCTTTTAAACACCGGACGTGTCAGTGATTATGTACTCTCTTAAAATGCGGGCACCAATCCCAAGCGTGGAAAGTAGAGAGATAGTCTCCTGGGACCTTTACTTCCTGTCGTCTTTTGATTTCAAGAAAACGTGCGCTGCGCTCATTTCACTTTTGGTCATTAGGGAGAGTCAGTAAAAGTTTCGCACGTATTACCCCCAGTGCAGATTGAGAAATAGGCTGACGAAAACAGGTAGCTAATGATGGTGTAGAGTTGGGTGGGTTTTTTAAGAGTCTTGTTATGTTGGGGAAATATGCGGTGAGAACGTTTCCCTTTCACCCCCTCATTGCGCTCTCCCCGGGGAGCCCATTGCACGCCCCGTGCGCTATGCGATGCCGCGGAGTGAGACGGGCGGAAGGAGGTGTGTGAAGCGGTGATAAATATCACGGTCACGTGATGCGCCCTTCCCAGCCTGCCTTGCGTCGTCAGTCTCGGCTTCTTTACTTTTCTTGCTCCCTCTTCCTTTTTCTTTTTCGCCTCTTTTGTTTATTGCCTGGCGCCTCCGTTGCTCTTTTGTATTACCCACGTTTTCTTTGCGTGGTGTAAATCTTCGTCTCCTTTTTTCGCCTTTCTCCTTCATTCGTTCTTTCTTGTTAGCAGTACAACAGAAACGGGCTACATAAGGCCGGTAGTGCTTCAGTTTCAGAAGGAAATCATTGTCCGTCAGTATTTCAGTACTTTGTTTAGTCTCCTAATTTGAAGAGTTACAAGTCCCGGGCAATGCTATTTAGAAATGCATGGTTACTGGCGTCACCTGTTTGAATTGTGCATAAAAGCGGAAAGCGTTAAATGACACGTTGGATCTTTGAGGACATTCATCAGAAACATCTATAATCGGCATCGTCAGGGGCAAGAATAACGTTCGAGCAGGAACAGAGCAACCACGTTTCTTGCCTTTATGGGTCCTGCTTTCTTTCGTTCTTCCTCTTTCATTGGACTTTGTCAGTCACGCGTCTTCCCTCACCCGCCACTTCCACTGGCCAACACAGCGATATTTGACAACTTTCGTACAGCCTCATGTCTCCACATTTCTCCAAAACAGAAGTCTTCACCACCAACTCAACTCAACTCAACTCAAATTTATTAATCCATATGGAAATTATGTTGTAACAATACTCATTTCCAATCAAAAGAATAAGAATGCATACTAAACACAGTCTCACTAACGCAAACAGTCATCCGTCAAGTCAAGTCTGCCAACTCACAACTCACTCACACAACAACAGCAACAGCAATACAATTTAACAAATACCATAATTCCAATAACAACAAGTCGCGTAAGGCGAAAATACAATATTTAGTCAAGTAGCTGTCGAACTCACAGAATGAAACTGAACGCAATGCCATTTTTCAGCAAGACCGTATACTCGTAGCATCGTCAGTCCACCGCTCATGGCAAAGGCACTGAAATTGACAAGAAGAGCGGGGTAGTAGTTGCGCTAAGAAGGATAGCACGCTTTTCTGTACCTCTCTTTGTTTTAACTTTCTGAGCGTGTTTTTAATCCAAACATATCATATCTATATGTTTTTGGAATCAGGAACCGACAAGGAATAAGATGAAAGTGTTTTTAAATTGATTTGGACAATTTAATTTTGATAATAATTTTTATATATTTAATTTTCAGAGCTTGTTTTTAATCCGAATATAACATATTTATATGTTTTTGGAATCAGCAAATGATGGAGAATAAGATAAACGTAAATTGGGATCGTTTTATAAATTTTTATTTTTTTTTTACAATTTTCAGATTTTTAATGACCAAAGTCATTAATTAATTTTTAAGCCACCAAGCTGAAATGCAATACCGAACCCCGGGCTTCGTCGAAGATTACTTGACCAAAATTTCAACCAATTTGGTTGAAAAATGAGGGCGTGACAGTGCCGCCTCAACTTTCACGAAAAGCCGGATATGACGTCATCAAAGACATTTATCAAAAAAATGAAAAAAACGTTCGGGGATTTCATACCCAGGAACTCTCATGTCAAATTTCATAAAGATCGGTCCAGTAGTTTAGTCTGAATCGCTCTACACACACACACACACAGACAGACAGACAGACAGACAGACAGACACACGCACATACACCACGACCCTCGTTTCGATTCCCCCTCGATGTTAAAATATTTAGTCAAAACTTGACTAAATATAATAACAAAAAGACGTCCAAGAGTCCACCTCCACATCCACGCACACACAAGGTATACAAAGCACCACATGTCGACTAGAACACCGCACATTTGGGCTACGGTAATACAGTTACTAAAAATACATACATTACAGATAACCCAGCAACAGAGTACAGTAATAATTATGACAGAGAAACATGATAGAGGCCTCTAACATGTGATTGGTTGAAAGCATGGATAGCTCTGGGAACAAAGGAATTGCGGAAAATCCATGCCCGTGGATGAGCTGTTCCTTAGAAACCCCCGGTGCTACAAGAGCATCGCGGCAGCGGCTTCTATTCCGTCTGCCGTACTGTACACGACACAGACTAGCCTACAGCGTAGCTTGGAACATCTTTGCTACAGCGTCTTTGCGACGAGTCCACATACAGCTTCTTCCAGAGAAAGCCCCATTATCTGCATGCAATGTCTCGCCTACAGCTGGGGCGGAAGATTGGGCAGGATCAAGCTGTCTATGTGTTTATTACCCACGAGGGGGGCTAGCGAGCAGATTAGCCGAGAGGAGCTACCGAAAATCGCTCCAATTTCAGGCTCACGTTTTGCGCCATGCTAAGAGCCCGGATGGAAAATTGAATTGATTGCTTTTTCTGACGATCGTTACGTTAATAACGTAGCGTGGCTGTAGGCTGCATCTGGTATGGTGGGTGGATTTACTTTGTGTAGTTCAGGCTTGACAGTGGAACAGGAAAGAGCTTTGGCGGAATGTTTTTATGTGTCATTATATTCTACAGTCCCCCACCTCCCCTCCGCCCTCTTTTCGTGCACTTCAGTTGTTTTTAGAGCCGTTTTGTCATATTTGAAGTGCAGAGAGACACTCTCTTCCACTGTCACTCTGTTTTGGAATGAATAATGCAGCATCTAAACGCAAAAAAGTCCGTTTTGTTGTTGTTGCTGCTGTAGTGGTAAATGTATGTGTGTGTGTTTTTGTGTTAATGTGTGTGTGTTTGTCATTAAAATGAACGTAGATTGAAAAATAATAGCCTGTGTAATGAATGGTTAATGCTGGAAAGGACGCGGAACACCTCTGATGTTGATTCGGGGCATGTGTATGGTGGGGGGGAAAGAGGGGAGGTTTTCTTTATTATTTCATGTTGTTTCCATTATAAGCTCGTTTGCAAAACCAGAGCTGTGCCGGCGTGGTTCAAAGTTTTTCTATCTTCTGTAACACCGTAGTTCCGTTGTTCTGCCAGCTCTCTGCTGCTCGCTTTTTGCGGTTTTTAGCGGGCTGCCACTCTCCTGCCAGCCTAATTGATTGAACCTGCTGTTGGTCAAACATTCCCCCCATCCTTCACCCCATCACGCTACCAACCAAATGCTACTTACCCTCTCTCTCTCTCTCTCTCTCTCTCTCTCTCTCTCTCTCTCTCTCTCTCTCCCCCCTCTCTCTCTCCCCCCTCTCTCTCTAGCTCTCTCTCTCTCTCCCCCTCTCTCTCTCTCTCTCTCCCCTCTCTCTCTATCTACCCCTCTCTCCCCCTCTCCCCCTCTCTCCCCCTCCCCCTCACCCCCTCTCTCCCCCTTACTACCCTTTTTTTGCCAAAGCTTTCACCCTTTTTGTTTTCTTTCGCATGGTGAAAAACATTCCTCAGACGCTCGTCACTTAGTACTTTGCCAATTTGTCAGGGGATAACTAGCAGTGAAAAGAGCTTGCTTACCCATCAACGCAAAGTCAGAGATGTGGTGGTGGTGTTGTGTTAGGCTCATACTCTCTTTGTTTTCCTTGTACTGTTCCCCTCTGAGTTGTCTCCCCTCTGAGTTGTTTCCCCTCTGAGTTGTCTTTTAGCCTGTTTCATGGGCCAGTCAACATGCTTTGGTAGCGTGTGCCAAAACAATAGTAACAGGATGGTGTTTGTGCGCTTTGACACGGGGCATGTCTGTAAATAAAAAAAAGGGTATTTGTTGAGAGCAGGCAGGTGTAAGTCATTGTGCAGAAAGGTGAGAAAGCAATACCTGTGTACTTTAGGGACTGGTGTCGGCATGTCATGTATTGTTATTGGTGTCATCACGGGAATACCGAAGCGATGTATTGTTTTGTTAGTGGTCTGAAGGTTACACTTATGCACATACCCTTCGTGCTATTGGAGAGAACAGCAAAAATATGCTTTTAAGATGCTGTGGACTTGTAGGCGCCGGGAGGGGTTTTGACGGTCTTTGTGTAGAAATAACTACACTTTTATTGGACAGTTTAACAACTGTAAAGAACCGTTCATATGAAAAACGTTACAAGTACAGGCGATGACAGTTTCCGTCATTTTTAAAGCGCCAGTGTTCCCTGATTTCTTAGGTCCCAAGATTGTACCGCATTTCATGATTTCAGTGTGTCCTTTGTTTTCAAAATAAATTCTGGGGGTTTGCTTCTGTGTACGTGTGTGTTAGTGTGTGACAGTGTGTGTGTGGGCAATCGCTTGATCTCAAGTCATGCTTTGATTATGTTTATTCCCATTGTTAAGATCGATGATTAAAATTTTACATGTCACTGTATCAAATGCACAGCTTCTGTCTATTGAACGACGGCTTAGATCATTCATTAGATTTGTCAATTGTTAAACCATGAAATTGCCAAATGTCTGGAGGAATACAGCTAGCTAAGGGGATTGGTATGGCTGTGTGTTTCAGTGCATTACTGGCAAATGTTTTGTGAAAACAGCTAGTTAAGGGGATTGCTATCTTTGTGTGTTTTAGTGTATTCACCTTGGATTGGTATCGCTGGGTGTTTCAGTGTATTCAACGTGGATTGCTGTTACTGTGTTTCAGTGCATTCACCGTGACCTGGCGGCACGCAACGTGCTGGTTTCCGATGAGTACGTGCTCAAGATCGCTGACTTTGGCCTGACGAGGAACCTGACGCAGTTCGACTACTACCGCAAGACCACAGACGTAAGTGACACTTGCTAGGTTCCTGTGCACCACGTGCCCATTTCTCGGTGTCGCCTGGTTTGGTTTTGTTGCAGTATTTGTCTACCTGTCTATATCTTGTGTCTGTCTTTTGGTCCGTGCGGCCAGTTCAGGGATGTTCCTTGGATTTTGTCCTTATAGGACAAATGTCCTAGCCTTGCTGAAAGTATAGGACATTTGTCCTGAACTGTAAAAAACAATCGGTCATTTCACGTGGAAAGAAATAAGCCGTCCACATCCTCCTTTGGTACACACACACTGTGACACACACCAGAGAGAGAAATATATTGTAATTGTATTCCAAACTTCCCTTCTTCTAGTTCTTGTGTGTGTGTGTGTGTGTGTGTGTGTGTGTGTGTGTGTGTGTGTGTGTGTGTGTGTGTCGGTTTGGTGAAATGCACACTGTGCAAAACATCACTTTTCTCTCGCCATCGAAATTTAGCCATGGATAAAGTTTAAGCCATGAACTTGATGAAGGCACAAACGTCCGTGGTGGTGTCGTCGCCGTTTTCGTACTCACAGTCACAGTGGGTCCGGTCACAGTCACACTTGACGACTGATCATGATCTGACTGTCGAAAACACAGCTTGGGTTGGTCCTTGTCCGGTTTCAATTTCTTCGCAGGCGGCATGATCGCATTCGCAGTTTCTAAAATCTATACAACCGGAAGTTGAACTTTCGGAAATTCTTAAACTGCGCGGTCTTCAAACGGCGAAGTTACTAAACCAAACAACAGAAGACGTTGCCGATTCGGAGATTAGGAGACGTATCATCTGATGCCTGATCTACATAAACGGATCAATGTTGCCATGTCCGACGTGGCAATAAAACGATCGGTCAGTGTCCGTCTCTGACATAAACTTATCGGACATTTGTCCGCCAGAGACACAAGGTACCGGTCATTAGACCAAGGTATCCGGCCCAGGGCCGAGGGCCGACCCCTGGGAACATCACTGCCATTTTTATCTCGTACACGTTTCTGTCTTCTGTGATTTTACTTCTGTAGCCGGTCCCTGTCTGTCTGTCTGTCAAGTTTCTCTGTCTGTGATTTTACTTCTGTAGCTGCTACCTGTCTGTCTGTCTGTCAAGTTTCTCTGTTTGTGATTTTACTTCTGTAGCCGCTCCGTGTTTGTCCCTGTCTGTCTGTCTGTTTCTCTGTCATTTTCTCTCATGCACAGTTCTATATAATTCCCATCTCCCTAATGCTTTTCTGTAAACCGTTTTCTTTTTCTGCTGCTGTCTGTTTTAAACAATTTTATTCAAAACAAATAACAAATAACAATGCCGCATCCAATCAATTTGATAAATGGAGCACAACAAGCAAAGCTTGTAATTCTGCTGCTTTCTCTGTGTTGCAATCTGTTTTCTCTTTCTGTTACCCTTGTTTTTAACAGTTGGACGCTTTATTGCAGTGCTTATTTCATGTTTATAATTAACCTGCCGTGTCTTATCTCTGGCTTTGAGATGGAGGAACATTATTTCAACAAACCAGAATCTACTATCAGGTTCTGCGAGACCTCCACCCAAGTTTTCACGCAGTTTACGGTCTGACCTGCGATTGCCAAAGCCTTACCCCGCCTTCCCGCGCTTTTCATTTCCGCGCTTATCAGGCAGTTAGCGCTAAACAAGCACCACTCACTTTTTCCCTTTCTGTCCGCTTTTTCTCAGCGCTGGGCATACCTGTGAATCATCTAAGTTAATCAAGAAGGAAAACACCCTGACCCCAATCAACTGTGTAATGCTCGTGCAGTTCGTGAACTCGTGTTGCCGCTAGTATGACGGCTTACTAGTGCCAAAACCTCATAATTGTAATTACTAATTTTCCCTTGATTACCATTTTCACGTGTTTATTACTAATTTTCCCGGGAAAATTACAATACTAATTTTCCCGGAATAATTACTAACTTTCACCTGTTAATTACTAATTTTTAGTTTTGGCTCACTTCCTGACGGATTGCTAGTGCCAAAACTAAAAATTAGTCATTTTCCCGTGAAAATGAGTAACTAACAGGTGAAAACAGTAACTGACAGCGTTAATTAGAAATTATCACGTGATAATGGGTAACCCCAGGTTTTGGCACTAGTAAGCCGTCATAGGGCTTACCAGTGCCAAAACCTCATAATTGTAATTATCAAGGGAAAATTAGTAATTTTCCCTTGATAATTACCATTTTCACGTGTTAATTACTAATTTTCCAGGGAAAATTACTAACTTTCACCTGTTAATTACTGATTTTTAGTTTTGGCTCACTTCCTGACGGATTGCTAGTGCCAAAACTAAAAGTCATTTTCCCGTGAAAATTACTAATTATCCCGTGAAAATGAGTAACTAACGAGTGAAAACAGTAACTGACAGCGTTAATGAGTAATTATCACGTGATAATGGGTAACCCCAGGTGTTGGCACTAGCCGTCCTAGTATGAGTATGACGGCATGGGGTGCATTGTTCCACTTGGCTGGTGTACAAGAGTGCTAGTAGTACGGTGCGTAGTGTGTGTGAGAAGATTCCCTGTGTAGAGCTGCTGTGCCTTCTTGGCGTATTTCTGCACAATGGCTCCCCTCTTGTGAGACCCTTCCAATTTCACAACACCCCACTTCTCTCTTTCAAAACCTCATTTTTCAAAATTTGGGTTCACAGTGTCTGTAATTTTACCCCCATTTTAACACTTCCTCTTCGATTTTCTCTGATTGTTTGGGTCTTAAAAAGGGTGTTCCACTGTACGGAGGTACTCGAGGTGCAAGCTAGGCAAGAGGGGCTTGATTACTCCTGTGTGCAAGCAATTATTATAACACTGCTTGGATGGCATAACCTCTGCAACAGGATGGTGGTGGGAGGGGAGGGGCGTGAGCAACGGTTTCCCTTCCTCTCACGTTGAATGTTTCTCGCTTGTTAGAACAGAGAAAATATCAGAAAAACAACACACACCAGTAATGGATCGACTTTGCACGGTCTTTTAAGTTTGATCACAAAAGTCAAGTTTGAAGGAATAGTCAAAATGATTTGTCCCCAACTCGACTTTGTTTTGTTAGAGGAAGGGGTGAGGGGCTCACACGATTTCACAGAGTGCAAAGTGGGCACAAATAACTGGGCATGTCGGTAGGCTGAATACACTACGGATGATCACCTCACTGCTCCAGGTGTTGCTATCTTTTCACCTTGCTCTTGCTTCAATGTGCATTTTGCTGCAATTACAACAGGATTCTTAACTATGGAAGACACTGGAATTCTCTCTCTCTCTCTCTCTCTCTCTCTCTCTCTCTCAGAATGTTTTCAAACCGAGTGACCGAGGTCGCCCTAACCTACAAGGTAACACATCCACACCCCCACTACCAATTCCTTTCTCTTTGCCCTTGAGAGTCTGAACCTGGTATTGGTATTCGGTTCTCCGTGATGATAGCGAACGCTGTAAATCAGTCTCTCACTACCAAGATTACATCTGCTCCTGCGGCCAGTATTTCTGGCCGTGTTTTGGTTAGTTACACGAGAATGCTTTGTCTCACTGGCGGAAGAGCAGTGGAGGCAGGGTTTATTATGTGTGTCTTATTGGGGTCACGCGTGTACCATGGGAAGAGTAGGAATAACGTCTGGCATCGCGAAGATGGTGAGAAGGGATATGATGACACGAAGTTCTGGTGACTGCAGAGACGGTGTTCTATGAGACTGTCTTTCCCCGCGAAGAATCCCTGACAGTTGCGTTACGACCCATCTTTCTTATTCACATTGATTTGCAGGAAGAGAGTACTAGCTAACCTCCCCAGTCTTCTTACTCGTTTTGGCTTTGATTAATACCCTAGCCCCGAGAAACTATCTGGCTCTCTGGCATTGCTCTGCTGACATCACCTTTGTTTTGGGGTTTGAAGGATGCGTGTCCGCGCGATTCCCCTTTAGAACCCTTTAGTTCTCTGGGGTTTACAATTGTGCTCCCAAACCCGGCGCTCCCTGGAAACAGGTCAACAAGGAGAAGGTTTTATTACTGGCACACGCCATTCTATTTTCTCCACAACCGGGTGATGAACTGATTGTGAGCCTGAGTTAACTTAGTCATCGCAAAACTTCTCCCACAAGAGACACACTGAAGCATCAAAACAAAACCTTTCGATTATGACATTATTCGCAGTGAGAATCGTACTCCGGATATTGGTTTAATTTGTTGATAGCAGGGCTCCCGTTTTGGAGAAAAAAAGTCAAGACATGCCCTTTAATGTTTACTTGCTATGGTAATCCTTTAAATTGATTGTCACTGATGCTAACGTTGTGTTTCACTTGTGTTACAGGGTCGCCTGCCCGTGAAATGGATGGCCCCAGAAGCGTTGTTTGACAGGAAATACACATCAAAAAGCGACGTGTAAGTATCTATCATATTTCTATTCACTGACAAACTTTTCAGACGACTATTCTAGTCCTGATCCCAACCAGGATATAATTCAGGGCAACACGTTTTAAGCTTCGAACTCTACTGTGTTAGCACAGCGGAAGGTGTTCATAAAGACCTTGCATCTGTGTGATTTGGTGAGTCAGATTGAATGGCCATCTGTGTGATTTGGTGAGTCAGAATGAATGGCCATCTGTGTGATTTGGTGAGTCAGAATGAATGGCCATCTGTGTGATTTGGTGAGTCAGAATGAATGGCCATCTGTGTGATTTGGTGAGTCAGAATGAATGGCCATCTGTGTGATTTGGTGAGTCAGATTGTATGGCCATCTGTGTGATTTGCTGAGTCAGAATGAATGGCCATCTGTGTGATTTGGTGAGTCAGATTGTATGGCCATCTGTGTGATTTGCTGAGTCAGATTGTATGGCCATCTGTGTGATTTGGTGAGTCAGAATGAATGGCCATCTGTGTGATTTGGTGAGTCAGAATGAATGGCCATCTGTGTGATTTGGTGAGTCAGAATGAATGGCCATCTGTGTGATTTGGTGAGTCAGAATGAATGGCCATCTGTGTGATTTGGTGAGTCAGAATGAATGGCCATCTGTGTGATTTGGTGAGTCAGAATGAATGGCCATCTGTGTGATTTGGTGAGTCAGAATGAATGGCCATCTGTGTGATTTGGTGAGTCAGAATGAATGGCCATCTGTGCTGAACCAACTCGATCTTTTTTTATTGTCTCTGTTCATTTGAAAGTTCCCTTTTATTTTGCAGCACAGAGTTTGTTTATGAATTGATTTGCTTCTTTTATCATGAATATTCTTTAACCTAGAGCACTGAAACATTGCCTTTATCTCGGAGGCCTTCTACTTTAACAAGGCTTTGTTCCCTGGATACCGATGTTCGGCTTTAAACTTTACAGAAACTAACCTTTTTTGGTGTGTGTGTGTGTGTGAGAGAGTGAGCGTGTGTGTGTGTGTGTGTGTTTATCGGTTCAAAGCATATTTTATATAATTTATTATCTGCCGGTTCAGGTGGTCATACGGCGTGTTACTGTGGGAGATCTTCACCCTGGGTGGCAACCCCTACCCGTCCGTACCTGTGGAGGACCTCTTCAACCTCCTGCGTAACGGTCACCGCATGAAGAAACCTCCCTACGCAAGTACAGAAATGTGAGTGATGTGTCTTTCACCGAAGTAGTGATGTTTCTTTCACCGAAGTAGTGCTGTTTGTTTCGCCGAAGTAGTGCTGGATGATAGAAAAGTCAAGTACGGCAAAATGACAGAGCTGCTCAAATTTGAGAAAGACTCATTTTAGATTTTGAATGAGAATGTTGCATGGGTGGGATTCTTCCGGTATATTCCGGAAATCCGGATTCGTAATGTCTGTGGTGAGGTTTTTTTGGTTGTTAAATTATACACATCCTTCAGCGGCTTGGGGCCCCCAGACCCCTTCTAAAATTGTTCAGGGTTCATGACTTTTTCCAGACCCACCCATGATGTTGGCATAATAAGGCTTGTTGTAGTGTTCGGTCATGTTGGACGTTCAAAGCGGGCTTCAACAATTTCAGCTTTCATTGAGCCATTATTCTGTTAAAATTCTGGTAAAATATTAGCTCTCTGGGTAAAAAAAAACCCATGTCTTCATTTTTTGTATAACGGGGGTGCATTCAGTTTGTCTCCAGTGATGTGTGTTACACAAGACAAAACATGGTAGCCAGCCTTTTATATTTTTTGAGTGCAGGTGTGTTTTTGTTAGTTAAAATGTACAACAAAATAAACACTGATTTTCTCACTGTTCGTTTTTCAGTAAATGTAAAGATGTTAGAATCCCATGTCTGGTTATCGTCCATGTCCCATAAGGGGTTACGGCCCGCCCAAAGTTCACTTCGCGAAGAATTCACTAAAGTCTTATTACTGAAAATTTAGTGCCAAAGCAATGTGCAGCAAGTTTCATGATGTAGACTTCGCGAAGTCGACTTTGTCCAATTAATACCAGGCTTTACGTGATTTAACCAAGGTGAATATAGGGGCGGGGATATAGCTCAGTTGGTAGCGCGCTGGATTTGTATTCAGTTGGGCGCTGTCAGCCTGAGTTCGATACCAGGTTCGGCGGAAATTTATTTCAGAGTCAACTTTGTGTGCAGACTCTCTTCGGTGTCCGAACTCCTCCCCCCCCCCCCCCCCCCCCCCCCCCCCCCCCCCCCCCCGTGTACACTACTTTGGGTGTGCACGTTAAAGATCCCACGATTGACAAAAGGGTCTTTCCTGGCAAAATTGCTTGGGCACAGTTAATAATTGTCTACCTATACCCGTGTGACTTGGAATAATAGGCCGTGAAAGGTAAATATGCGCCGAAATGGCTGCAATTACTGGCCGTATAAAACTTCATCTCACACGGCATCACTGCAGAGCGCCTAGAACTGTACCCACGGAATATGCGCGTTATAAGCCTCATTGATTGATTGATTGATTGAATGTTGTGTCCGCAGGTTCAGCATCATGCACTCGTGCTGGCAGGAGGACCCCAACAACCGCCCCTCCTTCAACAGGCTCGTACAGGAACTCGACAAGATTCTCACCTCCTCTCTCAAGGACGAGGTACGGCAGGGTTTGCACTGCTTGAGATAGTATTGAAAAAATTGTTTTCTGAATTTGGATTGAAGTCCAGGCTATGGACGCCACATGCCCCGGTGTATCCCCTGAGATGCACTGCTGAACTAGAAGAAATAGTATGTAAACGAGCTGCTTCTTTAGACGTAAGAGGTAGCGTAGGACTGCACCCTTGAAATTGAATGTCCCTTATAGGCTCAGAGGCCTGTGATGACATTAAGCCTATGTCAAGTGAAGTGCATCGTTGTGTTCGACGACCTTTTGCAAGTCGTTGTGTTTGTTTTTATGACGTTTTGCGCATATCGTTCATGAATTGTTCTTTGTGTGTCATTATGTTTACCATTTATCACAAACGCCCGTAGCTTCAGCTTTCCGTGATACCTGTTACATGTTATTCTTGGGGGGGGGGGGGCGATAATTTAAATGGATATCAAACTCAGGCTGATTCCTGTTTCCAGTGTAAGAAAACAATGTTTGATCAGGCTGCTGAACTCACAGCTATTGTGCTTTCGGCGACTGCTTTCGGTCTGTAGGATGCAGGGTAGACACTCTTGATCTCGCCAAGCTCACCTCTCAACTGTAACTTGTTTCTTTCAGGCGTACCTTGACCTGGAGCCGATGGACGGCGGGCCGATGAGCAGCTCAGACTCCCAGTACTCCTCCATGAGCCACGACAGCACCAGCAGCGGCGACAACTCCGCCATCGCCTAGAACAGCCAACATCAACAACGAAGACTACAGCAGCGACAATGCCACCGCCTTTGTGAAGCAGTCTGGAAAGAAAGGCTGCAGACTTCTCTGTAAAGGCTGGGCTTTCTTGGAAGGTTGTGTGTTAAGGTGACAAACCATGGTACCCTGTGGAGCACGTTTTCGTGGGAGAGAGATGCAGAAAACTGCCAAAACCAGCGAGCAAGTCTTTTTCCCCTCTGCCACTTACACAATACGTGTAGATGGGGCACGTACTAAACCATAGGAAGAAGAGACCAAAGGCTACAAGGTGAGGTGGTGTACACAACTTTCTGCAGAAGGTCGCGAAATCGGCTTAATGTGGACCATGGTACCCATCTGGTGTTTGGAGATGAGCGTCTTTCAATGGGTTTGACTGGCCTTGCACACACAAGCCTACTCCAGCAAGTCCTTGCTGTGGCTGTAGTCACCTGCACTAGATTGGCTTGTATAAAAACATCTAGACCTATTGCGCCTTGATCCGGAGACTGCTGCTTGAACACCACACTATGTTTGTACTTTTTGTTGTGGCTTTGCTGCTCCGCTGTGGACTGGAGGTAACGGACAACAGTCTTTAGTTGACGGCTTCCTTTGAAGCGTGCCACAGAAACTTATATTCTTTTTACCGTTCTATCAGGAATCATTGTGATGACTTTCTTGTTGCTCACTGGAGAGGTGGGAAAAAACTGCATTTCTTTCCCAGCGAAACACTGAGATGGATTCTGTGGCCATGTGTACACTGTATCCCTAGACGGGAGGAAGAAGTGCCCTTGTTCTGGTAGACTTCCCCGAGAAAAGGTGTTTTGAGTCAGTAGACACACGTCATCTGTACATCAGACTTAAACTCTGGACGCGTGCGTGCTTTATACACAACAGTTTTTGTCGGGAACTAGGTTGATTGTTTAATACCTCCGATGACATCTTCAGGGGATAAACTGCAGAAATGTCAGTATTTGATGTCACTCTCGGGTCGCAGCGACCGTGCGAACCCTTTGTGAACTCTACATGCCAGTTGACGCTTCGTCCTCGATCTGAGCCAGTGCTTTACACTGAACACTCGTTGCCTTTTGCTGGACAACAAAGAAAGCGCCACTTCTGTTTTTGCTGTCGTGACACAAAATGGACAACTGGACAATTGTTTCTTCAGCAGAGTGACGTCAATACCTTCTCCGATGTCAGAAGGGCTTGATGACGAAGAAAGACAGTTGTTCTTCACCTGAACATTGCTGCTGCCGTGTAAGCTAGAGCAGCCTGAGAGTAATGTTGTGTACATTGTCTGTCACCTGTGTTAGTGGCACTCGTTCTATTCACTGTGGCTCAGTGTAGCTCTGTGTTGTGTACCGTCAGTGTGCTAACTGCTTCACTTCACATCCATCGTCACGTCACTTCACTTGACGTCACTTCACGTCACTTCACTTCACTGGCCCTTGATGTGTTCATGCAGGCTGCGACAGGGCAATCGTGGAGAGGATTCTCAGCGAGGACTTGAATCACGCACTAGGCTGTTCGTAGCAATCAGTGGAGAGAGAGAGAGAGAGAGAGAGAGAGAGAGAGAGAGAGAGAGAGAGAGAGAGAGAGAGAGAGAGAGAGAGAGAGAGAGAGAAAGAGAGAGAGAGAGAGAGAGAGAGAGAGAGAGAGAGAGAGAGAGAGAGAGAGAGAGAATCGTGTTTTAATTTACAGGTCAGTTTTAACTCTCAAACAGAGAATGAGAACCATGTGAGGTAAAGTGTTAATGGTAAGATCTGAGAAACAATGACTATCTACTGTTAAATTTGCTTATCAGATCTCATAATAAATTTACTACTGATTTTACACATTGTGAGCGTTTGTCAGAATGACATTATTTGGTTTAATTTTATGAGGCAAGTTTTATGAACATTTCTTTCTTGTTTATGAAAAGAAATTGTTCAGAACGTGGAAAACTCTGTATTTTGGTTTTACTCGATCTCTGCAATGGGCATTCTTACGGTTTATGGGTCAGAAACGAAAATGGACTGAACCTCGAAATAAACAAGAGAAACTGAAGTTAGAAACAATTTAAGAGAAACTTGAGTGCGGACAGGGGAAATAAAGAGACAACATGTGTGTGTACATAGACTAGAGATCCTGACCATAGGGCTGCACTTAACTGCCAGTTGAACTTTTCTCTCTTGAGACCTCGGTCGCTTGCCATAGTTCAGGCCTACAGTTTTATCCCCTTTCTTACTCCCTTAAGAACGTACGCTTGTTAGGCGAAGACTGGAAGCGAATTGTACCGGATGTTGATCCATCTCGTGCGGTGTGGGAAGTTGCATGAGCAGAAGTGGCGTGAGATTTGTAGCAGAAGAAAGGAAGTTTTTTACTGTTTTATTTGAGCTCTGAATATTTGACTACACACAGACAGTTACAAACTCCGGTTATATATATATGTATATATATATTGATATATACATTGTTGACAAAAACGCACACAGATCTCTCACCTTGTGATGTCATATATTGTTATCCTTGCTGCTTATGCTACAGTATTTGTGTTCATTTGTCCATTCTTGCGAGTAGGGGTAGAGTTGGTAGAAAAAGGACATGAATTAGTGTGTTTGTTTACCTATTTTTAGGGTTGGGGGAGGGGAAAAAAGAAGAGAAACACTTTAAAGAATACACCAATATTAACAGTAAAGTTGCTTTTAGGATGAGTATTTTAAACATTATTTCGAATTTCCATCTACAAGGTAAAGAAAAGACAGTCGTATTGTATAAGACGAACCATTCATAGGCATTGGTAAAGAGAGGTGTGACCATTATTGTAAAATGTATCTCTGGCATGCGTCTGGTCTTCTGGGTTACAAATGAACGTGTTGCAGAGAAAGTATTTCGTGGAACACTTTTTCAAACTTTACAATTCATGTGTTCAGCGCATATCACAAGGAAATGGAAGAAAGGTGTGTGTGTGTGTGTGTGTGTGTGTGTGTGTGTGTGTGTGTGTGTGTTCAGAGAGAGAAGAAGAAAGATTTATGATCGATATCAAAAGTCCCAATGACCACGTCACATTATTTTTGTCACATGCAGCGACAAGAAGAAATTATTTTAACCTTACATGACTCCAACGTGTTCATCGATATGCATTTATTCGACGTTTTTAGTGTTAGTTTTGACCTTTTATTCGCTAAAAATAGGCTTCATATGTACGAATTAATGACGTTTGAGTTAATTTTCTATATTCATGGTCTAAGCACTCATCAATAAAAGTTAAAACCGGAAGAACACACGCATTCAGAAATGTTCCCAGCACAAGTATACGTTGTGAGACAGAGAGCATTATGGAACGTTGTGGTGGATTTTGTGTGTATATCATGTTACAGACTGCTCAAGCGAACATTATTAACCATACTGCAATTCATGTGTTGTTTCAAAGTTTCCTGCTAATTACTGCCAGCATCTCTTGTTCTGTTATTTTGAGTGTTTGAAGCCTCGTTTTTACTGCCTTGTTTTGTGAGCTAATTTAAAAGTCTCACCAAGTTCTGCCAATGTCCACAGACGGGCACTTTTCTTTCATCATTTACATGCAACCGCGCATGCGCAGATGATCAGTTCAGACTGATGTACGTGTCGTCGTGCCAAGCTCGTGCATTTTCGTTGTCTTCATTTTTGTGGTATTCAGTCTTACCGAAATGTTCGGTGCATGCGCACATGGCAAGACGGTGATAGAGTTAGCAGTGTATCTAATCATAAGGGAACAGAAGGGGGAAACAGCTATCTCTTTACCGCAGACGTGGGATTTGCAGTAGTGTACTACGGAAATCTTGTTGTTGCTCACAAGTACATCGACACATACGTTTGGACAACACAACATTAGAGGATTTTGTGCTCTTTTTTGTTTGCTGCTTCTTTTTTTTTTATATATAAACCAGGCATTTCTTGTTTATTCCCTCCTTGCAATGTGTGCGAGTTCGAAGTTGAAAGTTTTCAGTTGTAAAATTAGTTTAACGCTATACAAAGGTATTAGATTTGACACGAAATACGACTTCTTACCCATCTACAAACCCACCGCTTTGAACATTGGTATGTGACCCTGTAGTATAATGTGGATAGACTGTAGGATACACTGCACTGAGCTGTGGACTACAAATGTTATATCGTGGAAATCCGTGATACTGCGTTGATACACAGAAGTAACGCTTTTGTCTCATGATATCATCACGGGCAGATTTGTGAAGGTGTACGCTTTAGAAGACTGCATCCTTTTTCACAAATCCTTTGCTTTGGTGTATTTCATTTTGAGGTATTTTTTTATGTGACTTATTGGTGAACACTTTTCTGTCGAGTTTATGAGCATTCTCCTGTCTCTTCGTTCGTTTCCACCCTCCATCTAGTGCAACATTTATGTTGACAGACAAAAATTAGGCGGTTTTGTTAAATATTGTCGTCTGCTCTCATTGCAAGTATGAGGGGCTTGTTTTTCTTCGCAAATGGAAACAAATTCTCTTGTATGATTTTTCTCCAAGAGGAAGAAGGGGGGGGGGGGGAGTGCAGATTGTATTGAGGAGCAGATTTTGGTTTGCATTAGCGGCTAAACGCTTATAGTAATAAATGATTGTTTTCTTTCCCATGAGGTGAATATTTTCTTTCTCAGAATCTCTGTTAGGTGAACATTTCGTTTAAAGGATAGTTGTTCAAGTCATTAATATGTTCGTCATTGTTCATGACGTAATTTAATTGGTTTTTTTGTTCCTGTTTTCATCTCATCAACTGTTGTTTATATTGTGTGCAAATGTTTTCTCGCAGCCATGTGTTCAGTTAGCGGGGTGTTGTCCAGTGGAGGGCAGCACAGAACAACAGTATACACCTGTGCATTTATTATTTGGGCACGTGACACCCGATTTGCATTTATTTTGATGGTTTTATAACCTTGTTTTTCTGCTATCACTGCCAAAAATGTTCCGTTTTTAGTTTTCGTTTTTGCTAAGATTGAAGTTATCTGTTCTTTTGAGTAGTTTGCTTTTTAGCAATACGCTTCTGCGTGAACAAATGCATTAACCATGCTTTGCAAAATCAAGTAGGACGGAACTGAGTAGGAATCTCAAGAAGGCGAGGATGATTGTTTTACGTTGCTTTCTGTGATTTTGTTCCGTAGACCTTTGCATTTGTGTTGATTTTTGGAGGCGGTCGAATGCCTCTAACTTAAATGGAGAATCGATATAAAATCTAAGTGTCAGATTATCAATACTTTTTTTTCAAACTGATAAGTTTGATTTGAATTGTACGTGTTTAGTTTCCTTTAATTTGTTAACACTTTGCTGCCAGCATTGGCCTGCTTGAGTTTTTTCTTTGTAATCAGAGATTGTGAGAGCGAGAGAGAAATGGGGTCGTTATTGCTGAGATGTCAGTATGAATTCTTTGCTAGCTGCTGAATTATTTTGCGCTATACGGTTGAGTGACGTGTTATCAGTTCGTTATTTTGTCAGAATGTTTAGGTGTGAACCCCCCGCGGGCTAGGGGGAGTCCCATATTGGTTGGGACGAGAAAGAATTTACCCGATGCTCCCCAGCATGTCGTAAGAGGCGACTAACGGATTCTGTTTCTCCTTTTACCCTTGTTAAGTGTTTCTTGTATAGAATATAGTCAATTTTTGTAAAGATTTTAGTCAAGCAGTATGTAAGAAATGTTAAGTCCTTTGTACTGGAAACTTGCATTCTCCCAGTAAGGTAATATATTGTACTACGTTGCAAGCCCCTGGAGCAAATGTTTGATTAGTGCTTTTGTGAACAAGAAACAATTGAAAAGTGGCTCTATCCCATCTTCCCCCTTTCCCCGTCGCGATATAACCCTTCGTGGTTGAAAACGACGTTAAACACCAAATAAAGAAAGAAAGTTTAGGTGTGAAAATCAAAACAACCGAATAATGTCACAAGATCACGGTTTCAAACACCTGGTAACGAAAGTCGAAGTGAGAATATTAAGAATTGCAGAAAAAAGGAAATCCATTTCATTTTCCCCATGATTATACTGTTACCGTATATAAGTCTGGTAAGATAACTTCCTTCGCGTGTCAACGATCGTGTAAACCACCACAAAATTAAATTCGGAATAACAGCGTAACTTCTCTTGGGCACATTCCAAAAAATCACATACAGCCTTGCTGTTTTCTGTGCAGAGTGGGAATATTTGGCCGCACGTTAACATTTTGTCAGGTACAAAATAAATTCAGGGGGGGGGGGGACCCCACTATACACAGGAAGAAACCAAGCTTGTTGGTAGCGTAGGTGTCCAACTGGAAAGATGCTGCACATGTCAAAGCCTACACGGATTTATAGTGGTTTACAAGCCGTTCTACAATGGAAGGAAGGGACTTTTAACGTAGAAATTTGCAGGGAACAAGTTTGCAGACTTTGTAGCTTTGTCATGTAAATGCTACTGAATTTGTAGGTTTTTTTCCTTCTCAAAATGGACAATTGATTTTAACAGATCAAGAAAGAACCCGATGTCAGTGTATCAGTTATGTTTCTTTAACCGCGTCGTATATATATACAAAGACCACGCTGGTTCTAGTCTACGTCATCCGTATGAATTTTACATGGACCGAGTGTTCAATTTTGTGTCCAGAGCGTCTAATACCACTCACTTAGTTTGTTGTTGAGCCACGTGTTTCACTTGTATTGCAAATCGCGTCTGTCTGTTGACCTGACAATGTGCAGCTTTTTTGTGAATCCTTTAACCCATGCTCCCCAATCATCTTCCACATTTGACAAAATGTATTGGTACTTAACAGATATACAAATCAGTGAATGAAGAAATCATGTCTGTATATCTTGGTTTGTCTTATAATTATGAGCGGGTCAAGAACGGATTCAAATTCTTGTACCATTGACTACGGGTAGGAACTATTCAATCATGGTTTATTCTTCTCTTTTGTTTTCTCCCCCATAAGCATTTAGACAAAAAAAAGAAGGGTGTTTTTCTTTAGAAAACCGAAACGCAAATTAACAGGAATTATAGTTTATGTAGGACGCTTGCTTTACACCCTCTAAGCCAAAAGGGATTTAATTTTAACAAAAATATCGGTTGATCCCTGATCTCTGAGCAATCTCTAGAGTGAGTGAAATAGGCTGTGATTTTTCTGAAACTGAGTTTTGTTTTATTCTGGATTTTGTGTTTAGTCAAGAAATCAGGTATCATTTCGCACTGGAAGTTAACATTTTAGTCCATTTTGTCCAAATCTGATTTTGTAGTTTTTGAAAACTGTGCAGTTGTGTTGTTCATATTTCAAAACATGGTTCCGCCCCCGTGCACTGTTTGTGCAAGTTGTAAAATATATCGTTCAGTTAGTTTAAATAAAATGATTAATGATGATGAATTTGTCTTGATTTCTTGTGTTCGACGGTGGTGCGGGTGTGTGTGTGTGTGTGTCAGAGAGAGACAGAGAAGGCACTGAGTGGTCTTGGTGAATACCAAACAAAATTATAATGCTATTGAAGGCTAACGTATACACAGTCATATTGTCAAACCCTGAGCAGCAAACGCAGATACAACACAAAGAAATCCATTCACCTTCTTGCTTCTGCCATGGTAACGTGATAATGGTTTAGGCTGACCATCGCATTCCACACTAAACGAACAAAAAAACAAGACAAACATACATTGTCTGGGACCTTTGACTCTGGTACTAGGACGTTATGCCAAAAGCACGTAATGCCGACGGAAGTTGTGCCAGAAGAAGGTTGGTACATTTTAACCCTTACGCTGGTTGTCGCGACATATGTCGCGCTACTTTACGTATACCGTCACCTGGTTGTCGCGACATATGTCGTGGGGCTGTGTCAGTCTGTTTGGTCGGTTCCGATTACCTCCCATGGATGCGAAAACCTATCCTTAGAGATCTGTATTCACTAGAAATAAGGTCAGTTGGGCCCTGAACCTGTAGATCCATGTTCTGAAGCACATTTGAGTAGGCGAGTGTCACAAATACAGGGTACCCAGCTGAGCTGTAGCACATGCTACAAAATGGCTGCTCCCATAGATCCACGGCGTGATCGCAATGTTTTTCAAGACGTTTTTGATGATTTCTTCGCCGATCCCGATCTTGACGAAGTTTGGGAAGAAGCCATTTACATTGATTTACAAGATGTAATGCTCGTTGGGGACATTATGGACCTAGATCAGGCCCCAAACAACAGAGACTTCGAAGCAGACGTTCAAGAAGGCTGGACGGTAGTGAGTGGGGGGAAGGGGCTACACTGTCCACATGCCGTTTGATCGTGAAACTGTTTTGAATGTCGGCGAAGATTTTCCAGAAAACCCACAGCCCTTGGATTTTTTCCGACTGTTTGTTGGCGATGAAATGATCGATTTGTTAGTCGAACAAACGAATCACTACGCTCAACGAAAAATTGACGCTGGAAATCTAAAGACACACTTACGGTAAGCCTTTCGTCAGTTTCGACCGACTTTTGCTCTCTCTCTCTCTCTCTTGCAAACATGTTTTCTTCCGTTTCTTTCTTCTTCCTTTTTGTCCAGGTGAAAAGTTTGTTTTTACTGAAAAACGATATTAGACTATTGATATGAAAGTAGTTTCTGTTCATGTGTGGAGTGCTCAAGCAGAAGTGTGTGTCTGGGTTGGCGTGTCAGTGTGTGTGGATCTGTGTTCGGGGTGGGGGGGACGAGTTGTTTGTGTGGGGCAACAGAATAATAGACTGTGACTGGTTATTATTGGAAGAAGAAGAATGAACTATGACTGGTTACTATTAGAAGAAGAAGATTGACAAGCAGAATGCAGTCAACTGGGTCAGGGATCTATAGTTAGATCTATGACTGGATGAAGTGTTTATAAGTGTGTTATGTTTGTTTGTTGGTGTGTGTGTGTGTGAGACGAGAGAGGGGTAAGGGGGTTGCATGTGTCTTTGCACATGCATGTGGATGACTGTGTGCACTGTATGTGGGATGGTTGTGTACGAGTGTGTACGGGTATATGTATGTGGGTGAGTGTGTGCACTGTATGTATGATGCCCATGTATGAGAGAGAGAGAGCGTGCATGTGTTTGTGTGTGTATGTGTGTGTAAAAAAACAATATGAAATAGAACATTTATTTTTTCATCTCCATTTTTCAGGCTACACCGCTGGTTACCTGTCACTCTCGACGAGATGAAGGTTTTCCTGTCGCTGGTTATTACAACAGGCCTGGTCATCAAGCCTACTATTGAAGAGTACTGGAGCCAGGATGAGATCACCTCCACTCCCTTTTTCACAAAGAACATGACTGTCCCTTGTGAGGTTCCAGGCTATCCTCAGCAACTTCCACCTTGCGGACAACACACGGGCCAATGCCTACTTTCTCCACCGCAAGTTTGCTGGTGTGTCCCTGTCGCATCATGGATTCTGGAAGCTGCTAGTCCGACAGCTGATCTAATCTTCTCCAGAAGCTCCAAAGCCAGTACCAAGAGGAAGGAAAGCAGTCAACTCCCCCAGACGCATGATTGGTACACACCGACCAACCTACAACACCGCCACAGTCGGTGCCAAGAGACAGCGTCCACAACGTGACTGTGTGGCCTGTAACCCAGTAAGGCAGAATAGAGCTGGCTTCAAGAGAAAGCAGTCTGCCTATTAGTGTGAACAATGCCAAGTCACTCTGTGTATTCCCCACGGTTTTGAGGTGTACCACACCAGAAGTGACTACCAAAGAGTCCTCGGGCAGCAGATGGGAGCAGCAGAAGGTGGTCCGCGTGATGGTGCTGGTGACAACTGAACTGCTATAATGACATCACCTGTACTCTGCCATTCTGTCGTGCTATGCAGTCTTTCTTGGGACATTGCAAAGATTTAGTTGTTTCCATTTATTTTTTGTTGTACATGTACCTGCAGTTACATGGACAATCAATTGAAACGTTTCTGATGTGAAGGCTATTTTCACCTGGATTCTTACCTGGATCACTCATACCTACAGCTACCAAGGAAGATACTGATACTTGTGAGTCTTAGTCTGAGATACTGTACTAGTGTGTGATGACTGAATATCCTTTTGTTGGTGACTGTGGAGTACTTTATGATCAACTGCAGCTTCATTCTGAATAAAATACCTGTCATCCTTAATTTTCTCCAGGTGCGTCAGTTACAGTTTGCTACTGACCCTCTAAAATTGTGTTTGTGTTGTTCCTTGTTCATTTCTGTACAAGTTTTATTCAACATGTATTTTTCAAATATGCACACACAAAAAGATAACACATTCTTTAAAATATTACCGATTTTCTTTATTTTTCTCTCTGTTAATTCACCAGTGGCTATGTAACATGTGTTCCGGAATTGCACCAGTGTAAGGGTTAATAGGATACGTTTTTTGTGCATAAATAGTCAAGCGGTATGTATCTTTAGCTCGAAATGCAAATCTGAGACGAAATGATAAGATATCAAATAACCAATTCAGTGCCCCATATGGCTTTTTGACCAATCAGGACGGATTCTAGGTGACCCTCTAAATGTTATAATGTTCAGGCAGGGACCCGTTTTGTTTATCAAGCTAAACATGAACAAGACAAAATAAAAATTTAAATCAGCAATATCAGTGTGATTTATTCTAAAGAATGACACTTCAAATGCTGTCAGATAATTACTCTCTTTATCTAAAAAAAATACCGAAAAGCGAGTTTTGTCGGTGGGTGCTTTACGGAACAGCGAGGCACCGCCCATCCTCTGAGTGTGCAATGCTGACTCGCTCACTTGAAATCTATTATTATCAAAGTTCGAAAAACAAGTGAAATTGGGTCACTCGCTTTACGTCAACTGTATCTTTACGTCATTTCCCATCCGTCTGGAGTCGGTTCTAAATCTGTCGCTCTCTGTTCAACAAGAAAAAGCGAAGCAACCGAAACGCATGTTCAACTTCACATGGTTTGTTGTGTGTCAAACGCATTTGACCTGTGAATACTCATCACGTAAGGCCTGTGTGTTACTCTGATTGGCTGAGCCAGGTCACGCGAATTCTTTGACTGACAGGCATAATCAGGTAGGAGCGCTCCAGTTCCCATTGCGGCTGTTCTGTCTAATTCGCGGGGTCGCTTCGAAATTTCTTTTGGTCGAATTAAACGGTAATAAAACCGTTATTTCTAATATGCTGACTGTTAGCAAATGATAACAGACATGTCTCACAAACGATATCAGCATTCGCCTAAAAGGCTCATGCTTGATATCTTTTTTCTCGACATGACTGTCTGTTATCATTTGCTAACAGTCAGCATATTAGAAATAACTCATAATATCAACGGGTCGCTTCGGCTGATATTATATTTAACAGTGATGTAGCCGCGAAAGCATTCTCTCTCTCTCTCTCTCTCTCTCTCTCTCTCTCTCTCTCTCTCTCTCTCTCTCTCTCTCTCTCTCTCTCTCTCTCTCTCTCTCTCTCTCTCTCTCTCTCTCTCTCTCTCTCTCTCTCTCTCTCTCTCTCTCTCTCTCTCTCTCTCTCTCTCTCTTTTCATTTTATTTGTATAAAATATAATGAAATATTATGAAAGATAAGTGTTGAAGTTATCACTTGTTCGCCATGTTTTGTTATCAGAATGTGTATTGATTATCATTTTTAGAACGTGTCCATAAGCAGTCTGCTTGTTAACGTTCGTTAGGCCTAAAAAAAAAATAGGTGTGGTTACGGTAACCCGACCTACCCTATTTTTAGGGGCCGATCCTATAACTTTTTATTACATTTGTCAAAAAAACACCAAAAAAAACCGCAATGAAAGCGAAAGCGCCCGAGTCGCACACTTATTTCCCTGTCAAGTAGGTTTAATTTGTACACATTAGAAAAAAAAGTTTAAAAAAAAAAAGTGATTGCCTACCTACCTTCCCTATTTTTTTGGGCTATGTTACCGTAACCACACCTATTATTTTTTTGGCCTTATTGTTTGAAACGTGTAACAAAGCAAAATGAATAAAACACGCTGAAACCAATACCAGGCATGCAGGAAGCGAGCAAATGAAGAGAGTTGAAAGAAAGAGAGGTGCAGGGAGATAATTTTATGCTCAAGATAAAGTTTACTTTACAGCAACCACTTCACTCTCACTAGCTCTGCTCCACCGGGGATTTTTCCCACCCATTTTTCCTATTTCTAGCTGTCGTAAAACAACCACCATCACCCCTTCTCCTTCTGTGTTAATGGAATGCTTTCGGTTCATGGCAAAATTCACCTACCCCCAGTCCCAGCCCTACCCAACTAACCCTTCCTCTAACCCCCTTTTTCCTCTCTCCTTTGATTTTTCAAGTCCAAACATCCGCCAAACTTACGTTTTCCAAAGTTCTTTTCCGTTCATGACAGTTCACTTGCTGGCATCAAAATAAGACGTGAAATATCTCCAAGAAAAGCGCGATTGTGAGGGTTTAGCTGATCAAATTGAGCTGTTCTAGGATTCCACGTGTGAAAGGGACAGGGCAGGGAAGTCGTCGGTGCCAAAAATAGTGTTAGGCGACCACACCACGCAAAAAGGCATTAAATCCAGAAAGAAGGGTATGCGGCGCACAAGAACGAGAAAACACTCCTCGTCGAAGTTTTTTGACAGCTTGGCACCCTCCTCCAGCACAAAATCTCCGGCTTGTCATCTTCCCAGACGAAAGCTCTAGAAGATTTCTAGGCAACCCATACACTAAAACAATTTCTTATCATAGTTCATTTTGATGTGGTATTTGCTTGTTAGAGCTTCCGCTCTAAAATAAAAAGTCGATGAGATATTAAATCAACGGAAATATCGTCAATCGGACACTGTTTCATGTTACATGACGATCGTGTTAATCATCGCATTGGCCTAGTTGGCACTTAGGGAAGTGCATAATCATAAAAATGATAAATGTTGGGAGGAAAAACAAATGCGTCGTTGCTCCAAAAGTAGACAGGTTTCTGTTATTTTGAAGTTGCTGTGCAAAACATGAGCATGGTAAGACAGAGACTACTAGTTTTAGCTGAGCTCTCTCGTCACCACGATCATGCAGAGAAACTCCCGCACAGCCCGCTCTGTTTCAACAGGAGGTCGCCTAACACAGTTCAGACACACGTCCTGGCAGCAAGTGGAAAGAATTAAAGGCAATCAGCGCCAGTCTGTCCTGATTCCGAGGAGAACGGCTCCGTCTCCTTCTCCCCCACCCACCCCGCTTCTCCCTCCTCCTTCCACCCCGCCGGGTTTGAATCCTCCTGGGTGCCCCATAATGTGGGTCTTTAGCCAGCCGCGTTTGCCTGATTGCACGAAATTGCTTTAATTCGTCCCTCGCTGGTTGGTTTTTGTCATAATCGCCAAGATCTTATTTCGGTGGCAAAAACACTTGAAGATGGAAGTGTAAAAAATCACATGCTGAGGAGCGGGTTGTGAAACGTAGTTAATGTCATGGGGAATTCAAAAAGCATACAAACAAAAACGAGAAACCAATGGAGATGTGTGTTTCGACCTCTGTGTGTGTGTGTAAGTGTGTGTGTGTGTGTGTGTGTGTGTGTGTGTGTGCGGCGCGTGTGTGTGTGTATGTGTGTGTGCGCGCGCGCGCGTGTGTGTGTGTGTGTGCGCGCGCGTGTGTGTGTGTGTGTGTGTGTGTGTGTGTGTGTGTGACTCTGTGTGCGTGTGTCTGTCTGTGTGTGTCCATGTTAAACTTAACATTCGTAGATAAATCTGATCACCTATACTCACTGAGACTCTACACGGCCATCACTTCATTTCTGTGTCACAATATTACATTTTTTCTTTGCAATAATGCCCAAAAACCCACACACACAAAACTTTGCAATAATGCAATACGCTTATACTCTCACGAAGAAAATGTGTTCTCCGGCTGCTATTATGTGACATTGTGCAGAGACAGCAAAAGAAACAGAAAAACAAAACCCAGAGACATACGACAACAGCCGCGGTTAGACAAACTAGAGAGACTTGAAGACAGAAATCTATCACAATACCGACGTGTGACAGGCGGAGGTTTCACATTACTCATTATGTACAGAGAGTAACGATATAATGTCTGCGTGTAACGATATGATGTGAATATGCGATGTGAATGTTACTACATGCATGGTTGATTGATTGATGAATTGATTGATTTTACAGACACACAGTCAAGCTTGTAATTTCTCTTTTAGAGATGAATAAAGATTATTGTATTGTATTGTATTGTATTGTATTGTAGAGAAACAAGGAGGGGCAAAGACAAGGGATGAAGAAAAGGATGATCTGATGTGCTATGCATTCGACTCCTTGCTTTAATCGTGCTAGGCATTGAATCGCTACTACTAACCCTAAACCGCAAACCTTATCATTTGTTGTTGTTGTTGTTGTTGTTGTTGTTGTTGTTGTTGTTGTTGTTGTTATTGTTGTTGTCGTCGTCGTCGTTGTCATCGTCGTTGTTGTTGTGGTGGTGGTGGTGGTGGTGTGGTTTTCGTTATTGTCGCTTTCTTTATGCTTCTTTTTTCCTTATTTTTGTTGTTGTTGTTGTTGTTGTTGTTGTTGTTGTCGACGTTGTCTTCGTCGTCGTCGTCGTCGTCGTCGTCGTTGTTGTGGTGGTGGTGGTGGTGTGGTTTTCGTTATTGTCGTTTTCTTTATGCTTCCATTTTTCCTTATTTTTGTCTGCGTCCAATCCCTCTCCCCTGCCCCCATCCCCCCCCCCCTCCCCCCGCCCCCGCCTCCCCGAAGGAAAGGGGGGATGGATTGGATAGAGAAGCAGAAAGACAAGCAGACATATACCCTTCAAAAAAAGTTAAGGAAGACTTTTTCAAACGCATGCCATACAAACATGACAAGGTTAAATGATTTAATTTTTTCTGTATTGTTTTATTGAAGAACTTAGGACTGTCTCCAAAAAATGTCACGTCAAACATGCCAGCGAAAACAACGCTAGAGCTTGTTACTATAGACAATCCTCTGATTTCAAATTCACAACAGTTGTATTTCTTACAACGAAAAACTGCAAAATCTTATCCGGGCAGCGATCACTAGTTAATCTCCCACTAATCGGTAGTGAGATGTAAGGTGATCTCTTCCTGGACCATCACAGAGCCCCAATTAAACGATTTCGTTCTAAAACAGCGCCATTTACAAAGCGTTCTCTACGACGCCTCCAGACTCTGATGCGTCCATCAGCAGGATCCAAGAAGAGGCGGGATCCATCTTTAAACAAGAACTGAGCCCTACGATGACGTAACCACCTCACATGTTGAGTGCACCAGGCTCGGCGGGCAGCTGGATGGTCGGCAGTCAATGTTGTTTTGCGGACTGGGCGTCTTTCACTGAAGTTAGAAGCGTGTAGGCAGTTTGCAACACTTTGATTACTGACAACAGTGTGTGGTGGCAGCTCATGGTCGATGCCTGCTGCCTTTTTAGTTGCCTTTTTTTGCTGCATGACCTTCATTTGGATGAGGCGATCCTTCATTGTTGTGGTAACTGTAGGCCGACCATAGTGTCGTAACTGTACTCTGCCAATTGCTTGAAGCCATTCCTTCAGTCTGACGACGTTGAAGTGAGACACTGCAACACTCTGAGCCACTTGCCTGGCAGAAACAAAATCTTGTAGCCATCAAACTGCCCTTGTCTTATCCAAGTCGCTCCGTTTTCGTGATTGGGGCATGTTGTTTCATTGCATTATTTTGTCAGTGTGTCATTTTACAAAAACAAATGTATAAGCACATTTCGTGGCTGGAACCCTATTGTAGCACGTGCATTTCTGGTTTTTGTCCTGGCATGACTTGCACCGATTTCATAGGACTTTGAAAACTGCCCCCCCTTTTTTTTAAAAAGAAAACCTCACTTTTTCCGCCTGTTTAGTATGACACAGTAACACTTCCTGCCAAAAATGTTCCTAGGGCAAGACTCACTGCCCTTTTGTTAATTCACAAAAGTGACGTTTCAATCAAATTGTCAAATCCCTGATTTTTGGCGAATATTTTAAAGATTGTGAACATTTCATGACCGGTCCTCAACTTTTTTTGAAGAGTATACAGACAGTCTTCTTCTTCTTTGACTTCTTTACACCCCTTTATCCTCCGATAGTTTTTGCTCACTACCTTCATTTTCTTCAGCCTGTCCTCACCATGCATATAACGAGAGAATCCAAACATATATTGTTGGAAAAATAAAAGTTTTAACAAAATAACAAAATAAAAACAGTAAAAAGTTATAAACAAAAAAATATTCGCAATAAATGCTGCAAAAAAACACACAACAAACACAAAACAAAACAACACTCGCCACTTTTGCGACATCCCCAGTGCCAGTAGCAATTAAAACTTCACTTCCGAAGCCATAAGCGTTCTAAAGTTGGACCAGCAAACGTATCGCAGCTTGACCTAAATTCCTGCAGCTTAATTAATATCATTGAGTGCCAACGCTGAATCTGCACAAAAAGATTTAGAAAAAGAAATATACCCACAAGCGACAGAGAGAGAAAGGGTTGCCGATATTAGAACTTTTC
This sequence comes from Littorina saxatilis, assembly GCF_037325665.1. NCBI lineage: Eukaryota > Metazoa > Mollusca > Gastropoda > Littorinimorpha > Littorinidae > Littorina > Littorina saxatilis. The sequence goes on along the minus strand of NC_090256.1, from coordinate 74,121,905 downwards.
CGAGGTATAAAGTTTTGATTAAAACTATCTAAAATCATACATTTCCAAAAGCGGACTTTCGATTCCGATCCGCCGGAGCGCAAAAGGAACGAAATCGATTTCCAAAATAGAAGTAAAACTTCTTTTTTTATCAAGAAAAACGACGACAACAACAATTTATTTCAACTGATCAAAACTGAAAATGTTCATATAGACTTTAAGCATGAACAGTTGAAGCAAACATACTTTGAGGTGTTCTCGGAAATAGTTTTATTCAAAAAAAGTCATAAAACAAAATGTAAGTTCAGAACGTTACAATAGCAGTCTATTTGTTTTGGAACGTGACAATAGCAGTCTAATTGTTTTGGAACGTTACAATAGCAGTCTATTGGTTTTGGAACGTGACAATAGCAGTCTATTGGTTTTGGAACGTGACAATAGCAGTCTATTTGTATTGGAACGTTACAATAGCAGTCTATTTGTTTTGGAACGTGACAATAGCAGTCTATTTGTTTTGGAACGTGACAATAGCAGTCTATTTGTTTTGGAACGTTACAATAGCAGTCTATTTGTATTGGAACGTGACAATAGCAGTCTATTTGTTTTGGAACGTAACAATAGCAGTCTATTTGTTTTGGAACGTGGCAATAGCAGTCTATTTGTTTTGGAACGTGGCAATAGCAGTCTATTTGTATTGGAACGTGGCAATAGCAGTCTATTTGTTTTGGAACGTGGCAATAGCAGTCTATTTGTTTTGGAACGTGACAATAGCAGTCTATTTGTTTTGGAACGTGACAATAGCAGTCTATTTGTTTTGGAACGTGACAATAGCAGTCTATTTGTTTTGGAACGTTACAATAGCAGTCTATTTGTTTTGGAACGTTACAATAGCAGTCTATTTGTTTTGGAACGTGACAATAGCAGTCTATTTGTTTTGGAACGTGACAATAGCAGTCTATTTGTTTTGGAACGTTACAATAGCAGTCTAATTGTTTTGGAACGTGACAATAGCAGTCTATTTGTTTTGGAACGTTACAATAGCAGTCTATTTGTATTGGAACGTTACAATAGCAGGCTATTTGTTTTGGAACGTTACAATAGCAGTCTATTTGTATTGGAACGTGACAATAGCAGTCTATTGGTTTTGAAACGTGACAATAGCAGTCTATTTGTTTTGGAACGTTACAATAGCAGTCTATTTGTTTTAGAACGTTACAATAGCGGTCTATTTGTTTTGGAACGTGACAATAGCGGTCTATTTGTTTTGGAACGTGACAATAGCGGTCTATTTGTTTTGGAACGTGACAATAGCGGTCTATTTGTTTTGGAACGTGACAATAGCGGTCTATTTGTTTTGGAACGTGACAATAGCAGTCTATTTGTTTTGGAACGTTACAATAGCAGTCTATTTGTTTTGGAACGTGACAATAGCAGTCTATTTGTTTTGGAACGTGACAATAGCAGTCTATTGGTTTTGAAGAGCTGAGGTTTTCTTCAGTTTATTTGAGCTCACAAGCTCTTATCTAAATGAAGTCTGACAAAAGTGGATTGCTAACGGTGAACTGAACGCTCATTACAACATAGTTGAAACAGTTCACCCTTTGCCCGCGCGCCTTGGATACAGCCCTCCTCTTCACAAACCTGGCTCCGCGCTGGAGGAACACAAGGCTTCAGAGCTCACATACAGAATACAGAATATTTTCTTGCTCCTTCAGTCACACACACACACACACACGCACACACACACACACACACGCACGCACGCACGCACACACGCACGCACACACACACGCACGCATACACACACACATACACACATACACACACACACACACACACACACACACACACACACACACACTAAGACTCATTTATAAACAAACATCGCTTCACACGTTAAATCTAACAGGAAAAGAGAGATAAAGTCAGACATGGCGTCACTAACCGGAAGCTAGTGTCTACACATGTCCCCACTGCTTCAAAGACTTCCGGGAAGATTGACGCAACTTCCGGTGCTGAGCAAGTCATCACTTATCCGCCCCTGCCTATGCACTAATTGCCATCATATCGCGGCTTGCACTGATTTATCATATCCACTGATATCAAGATTGAACACGTGCGGGTGGTGATGCCTTTCTGTCTTCCGCTGCCTTGTAGAGATGTCGTATCTTCTTCCATGTTCAACACTTGCCTGTAACACGCCGCCTCCGTCGCGATATTACCCTTCGTGGTTGAAAACGACGTTAAACACCAAATAAAGAAAGAAAACACGCCGCCTCAAACTGAAAAGGTACAGCGACCGGAAGGAAGAAGGAACGGAATGTGTGTGTGTGTGTGTGTGTGTGTGTGTGTGTGTGTGTGTGTGTGTGTGTGTGTTTTCCGGCGGTGTGTGTGTGTGTGTGTGTATGTGTGTGTGTGTGTGTGTGTGTGTGTGTGTCCGTGTCTGTGTGTGTGTGTCCGCGTGTGTGTGTGTGTGTGTGTGTGTGTGTGTGTGTTTTCCGGCGGTGTGTGTGTGTGTATGTGTGTTTTCCGGCGGTGCATGGAAGACAGTACTGTTAGTGTTGAGAATATGGGGGGGGGTGAATGCATGGACACACACACACAAACGCACATACACACACACACACACACACACACACACACACACACACACACACACACACACACACACACGCTGTCTAGTTTTCAAAGACTTCCGGGAAGTCCTGAGAGAGCAAACCGGAAGTTACCAGCGCAAAAGTGAAGCGTTCAATGAAGCTGTCAAGGTCATGCGTGCAGTGTAGTTCGAGTTTCAGGCTGACTTCGCTGTAAAGGATTCTCAATCCTATTTTTTCAAACACCTAGCCCCGGATAGTCATAGACAGACGACAGCTTTAAGGCTCTATGCCATCGCAACAAACACTACTGAACAGAGATGTTGTAGATATATGTACTGAAGAAGCCAGACATAGATAGTATTAGACCCCAGCTTCAATGCGCGGCAAATGAAAACTCCACTCGGACTTGGCATTAAACTCGGCGGGTGTGGATAGTGCAGAGACATTAAGATGTCATTCCGCCCTGACACTAATCAATGTATCTACCCAACGAGCGGTGTGCCTCCTGCGCTCGCTTCATTACGGAATTCCCATTCACTGATAAGTCATGCACCTGAGACCCCGACACGGACAACGCGGGTCAGATTGGCGAGGTTTAGTGCTTATAGAACGGTCTAACCATGTCGTGTCGCGGGTCAGATTGGTGAGGTTTAGTGCTTATAGAACGGTCTAACCATGTCGTGTCACGGGTCAGATTGGTGAGGTTTAGTGCTTATAGAACGGTCTAACCATGTCGTGTCACGGGTCAGATTGGTGAGGTTTAGTGCTTATAGGACGGTCTAACCATGTCGTGTCGCGGGTCAGATTGGTGAGGTTTAGTGCTTATAGAACGGTCTTACCTTGTCGTGTCGCGGGTCAGATTGGTGAGGTTTAGTGCTTATAGAACGGTCTAACCATGTCGTGTCGCGGGTCAGATTGGTGAGGTTTAGTGCTTATAGAACGGTCTAACCATGTCGTGTCACGGGTCAGATTGGTGAGGTTTAGTGCTTATAGAACGGTCTTACCATGTCGTGTCGCGGGTCAGATTGGTGAGGTTTAGTGCTTATAGGACGGTCTAACCATGTCGTGTCGCGGGTCAGATTGGTGAGGTTTAGTGCTTATAGAACGGTCTAACCATGTCGTGTCGCGGGTCAGATTGGTGAGGTTTAGTGCTTATAGGACGGTCTAACCATGTCGTGTCGCGGGTCAGATTGGTGAGGTTTAGTGCTTATAGAACGGTCTAACCATGTCGTGTCGCGGGTCAGATTGGTGAGGTTTAGTGCTTATAGAACGGTCTAACCATGTCGTGTCGCGGGTCAGATTGGTGAGGTTTAGTGCTTATAGATCGGTCTAACCATGTCGTGTCGCGGGTCAGAATGGTGAGGTTTAGTGCTCATAGAACGGTCTAACCATGTCGTGTCGCGGGTCAGATTGGTGAGGTTTATTGCTTATAGAACGGTCTAACCATGTCGTGTCGCGGGTCAGATTGGCGAGGTTTAGTGCTCATAGAACGGTCTAACCATGTCGTGTCCCGGGTCAGATTGGTGAGGTTTAGTGCTTATAGAACGGTCTAACCATGTCGTGTCACGGGTCAGATTGGTGAGGTTTAGTGCTTATAGAACGGTCTTACCTTGCCGTGTCACGGGTCAGATTGGTGAGGTTTAGTGCTTATAGAACGGTCTAACCTTGCCGTGTCACGGGTCAGATTGGTGAGGTTTAGTGCTTATAGAACGGTCTAACCATGTCGTGTCGCGGGTCAGATTGGTGAGGTTTAGTGCTTATAGAACGGTCTAACCATGTCGTGTCGCGGGTCAGATTGGTGAGGTTTAGTGCTTATAGGACGGTCTAACCATGTCGTGTCGCGGGTCAGATTGGTGAGGTTTAGTGCTTATAGAACGGTCTAACCATGTCGTGTGGCGGGTCAGATTGGTGAGGTTTAGTGCTTATAGGACGGTCTTACCTTGTCGTGTCGCGGGTCAGATTGGTGAGGTTTAGTGCTTATAGAACGGTCTAACCATGCCGTGTCGCGGGTCAGATTGGTGAGGTTTAGTGCTTATAGGACGGTCTAACCATGTCGTGTCGCGGGTCAGATTGGTGAGGTTTAGTGCTTATAGTACGGTCTAACCATGTCGTGTCGCGGGTCAGATTGGTGAGGTTTAGTGCTTATAGGACTGTCTAACCATGTCGTGTCGCGGGTCAGATTGGTGAGGTTTAGTGCTTATAGAACGGTCTAACCATGTCGTGTCGCGGGTCAGATTGGTGAGGTTTAGTGCTTATAGAACGGTCTAACCATGTCGTGTCCCGGGTCAGATTGGTGAGGTTTAGTGCTTATAGAACGGTCTAACCATGTCGTGTCGCGGGTCAGATTGGTGAGGTTTAGTGCTTATAGAACGGTCTAACCATGTCGTGTCGCGGGTCAGATTGGTGAGGTTTAGTGCTTATAGGACGGTCTAACCATGTCGTGTCACGGGTCAGATTGGCGAGGTTTAGTGCTTATAGAACGGTCTAACCATGTCGTGTCGCGGGTCAGATTGGTGAGATTTAGTGCTTATAGGACGGTCTAACCATGTCGTGTCGCGGGTCAGATTGGTGAGGTTTAGTGCTTATAGGACGGTCTAACCATGTCGTGTCGCGCGTCAGATTGGTGAGGTTTAGTGCTTATAGAACGGTCTAACCATGTCGTGTCGCGGGTCAGATTGGTGAGGTTTAGTGCTTATAGGACGGTCTAACCATGTCGTGTCGCGGGTCAGATTGGTGAGGTTTAGTGCTTATAGGACGGTCTAACCATGTCGTGTCGCGGGTCAGATTGGTGAGGTTTAGTGCTTATAGATCGGTCTAACCATGTCGTGTCGCGGGTCAGATTGGTGAGGTTTAGTGCTTATAGGACGGTCTAACCATGTCGTGTCGCGCGTCAGATTGGTGAGGTTTAGTGCTTATAGAACGGTCTAACCATGTCGTGTCGCGGGTCAGATTGGTGAGGTTTAGTGCTTATAGGACGGTCTAACCATGTCGTGTCGCGGGTCAGATTGGTGAGGTTTAGTGCTTATAGGACGGTCTAACCAGGTCGTGTCACGGGTCAGATTGGTGAGGTTTAGTGCTTATAGAACGGTCTAACCATGTCGTGTCGCGGGTCAGATTGGTGAGGTTTAGTGCTTATAGGACGGTCTAACCATGTCGTGTCGCGGGTCAGATTGGTGAGGTTTAGTGCTTATAGGACGGTCTAACCAGGTCGTGTCACGGGTCAGATTGGTGAGGTTTAGTGCTTATAGGACGGTCTAACCATGTCGTGTCGCGGGTCAGATTGGTGAGGTTTAGTGCTTATAGGACGGTCTAACCATGTCGTGTCGCGCGTCAGATTGGTGAGGTTTAGTGCTTATAGAACGGTCTAACCATGTCGTGTCGCGGGTCAGATTGGTGAGGTTTAGTGCTTATAGGACGGTCTAACCATGTCGTGTCGCGGGTCAGATTGGTGAGGTTTAGTGCTTATAGGACGGTCTAACCAGGTCGTGTCACGGGTCAGATTGGTGAGGTTTAGTGCTTATAGAACGGTCTAACCATGTCGTGTCCCGGGTCAGATTGGTGAGGTTTAGTGCTTATAGGACGGTCTAACCATGTCGTGTCGCGCGTCAGATTGGTGAGGTTTAGTGCTTATAGAACGGTCTAACCATGTCGTGTCACGGGTCAGATTGGTGAGGTTTAGTGCTTATAGAACGGTCTAACCATGTCGTGTCGCGGGTCAGATTGGTGAGGTTTAGTGCTTATAGGACGGTCTAACCATGTCGTGTCACGGGTCAGATTGGTGAGGTTTAGTGCTTATAGAACGGTCTAACCATGTCGTGTCGCGGGTCAGATTGGTGAGGTTTAGTGCTTATAGAACGGTCTTACCTTGTCGTGTCGCGGGTCAGATTGGTGAGGTTTAGTGCTTATAGAACGGTCTTACCTTGTCGTGTCGCGGGTCAGATTGGTGAGGTTTAGTGCTTATAGAACGGTCCTAGCTTGTAGTGTCGCGGGTCAGATTGGTGAGGTTTAGTGCTTATAGAACGGTTTTACCTTGCTGTGTCACTGTTTCAAATCTAGCCGTCGGGGAAAAGTATGCTGTCATTTTCCAGGCGATTCTCTCCTCTCAGTTTTCCGACCCTGAATTTATTTTAAACATAACAAAAAATAAACAAAATTAGGTGAGTGAATTAGTTGTAGTAACAGTTTGTTCACTGCATTCAGTTTGCATTGTGTCGGTTCGAAACTTAAAGTCACTGAATAAATAATTACAGTTAAACAGATGAACTGAACTGAACCCTCCAAAACCAAACTCTTGTCACATCATGTTTGTTTGTTTGCTTAACGCCCAGCCGACCACGAAGGGCCATATCAGGGCGGTGCTGCTTTGACATATAACGTGCGCCACACACAAGACAGAAGTCGCAGCACAGGCTTCATGTCTCACCCAGTCACATTATTCTGACACCGGACCAACCAGTCCTAGCACTAACCCCATAATGCCAGACGCCAGGCGGAGCAGCCACTAGATTGCCAATTTTAAAGTCTTAGGTATGACCCGGCCGGGGTTCGAACCCACGACCTCCCGATCACGGGGCGGACGCCTTACCACTAGGCCAACCGTGCCGGTGTCACATCATGTACAACTGGAGTATACAAATATATTTCAAATGCAGACCTCTCTGAGACGCAACGTATACTAGTAGTTAATTGGCCTTTTGAATTTTCTCAAATAACTATGATACTGCGACCTGCAGTTAAAACGACATCCGTCATTCATTCCTAATTGCTGCAAGCATTCAACGCGAGGTTACAGTATCTGACTGTTCTTTCTTCTTTTTCTCAATGAAACAACTATGAGACTCCGTGTTAATTTTCACGGGATTCGATGAGTATAAGCACTCTGGTAATGTCAATACCAACCGTGAATTATATTCTACCTGCAAAACTCACTTCAATACCAACTACAGTTTGCGTTTGCATTAGGCTTCGTTGTACTGCCTTTTAAAGCATGTATCTTTATTTCTGTTGCAAGTTGTTGTTGTTGTTGTTGTTGTTGTTGTTGTTGTTGTTGTTGTTGTTGTTGTTGTTGCTGCTTCTGCTGCTGTTGTTGTTGTTGTTGTTGTTGTTGTTGTTGTTGTTGTTGTTGTTTTGTCTTTTTTGCCTCTTGCTTCAGAACTGCCGACGTCTACCGAAGTTGTGTTTCACGTCCCACACGTGTCTTGTATTTTAAATAGCTTAATCAGTGACGTGAGAATGATGCCAAAGACCGCCAGACAGAGAAGGAAGAGAGGGGAGGATGTTTGCATGAAGAATAAACCGTGTATCCTGGGCAATCCAAAGGTCGGGCACCACAGACACATTCTGCACGTGGCTTGCTTTATTTCTTACCTATTTCCCCTCCTTTGTTTTCTTTGCCGTTTGTGCGGCGTGTGGCTGTTGTCATGGCGATTCTTTTCTTCTTATTCTATGGCAATAGATTGAGGGATAGAACTGAAACTAAAACGAAAGGCAAGAGCCTGCGCGGCATCATGTGTCTCGTTTTGAAATATCGGGCAGCAATGAAAGAAGTCGGGCATTTGTTGAGTGTGTGTATGTGTGTGTGTGTGTGTGTGTGTGTGTGTGTGTGTGTGTGTGTGTATGTGTGGGTGTGTGTGTGTGTGTGTTCGTGTGCGTGTGTGTGTGTGTACGTGTGTGTGTGCGTGTGTGTGTGTGTGTGTGAAACTTCGCCAAATATGCTGTTACAGTGTGTGTGTGTGTGTGTGTGTGTGTGTGTGTGTGTATATCAGTGTGCGGTGTGTGTGTGTGTGCGTGTGTGCGTGTGTGTGTGTGTGAAACTTCGCCAAATATGATGTTGCAGTGCGTGTGTGTGTGTGTGTGTGTGTGTGTAAAGGTTACTCTATCATTTCTGAGCACTTCAACCCAAAAATTCATACGTTTGTTCTTTGAGTCAAGAGGGTGAACATGGAATTTCTGTTATTCCCCCCGCTTTGACACGACTCACAATTACAGTACAAGGGAAGCAATCGTACTTATGCGATCGTGGTTCAAGATTCATTCCCTCCCCTGTGATGTTTAAAACAGAAAAGATCCTCTTGTTTATAAATATATATCAAGAAGGGGATAAGTCGTTTTTAGTTTTTATGTGTTTTAGCATAAAAACTTGTAAATTGATCCAATATGCTCTGCATCTACGGCGAACGCTTTCTCGAAACAAATTGTACCCTTTGCCTTGGCTTGACAGCCATAACACAGTGCATGAGATTCAAAGTATGTCACAGTGTTAGTGGGTGTGTGTATGGCTGTCCGTCTGGCTTTTTGGTTGTCTATAGATCTATTTGTGTTCCTGTCGGTTTGTGGATCTGTGAAAGTTTTTGTTTGTGTTTCTGCGCGCGTACATGCGTTAGTGCTTGCGTTCGTGTGTGAGTGTGTGTCACAATATACAGGCTGTGCATGAGCTCACATAGGCACAGATGTCTTACACTGACATATATATACACACACACAAACACACACACACAAACACACACACACACACACACACTCACACACACACACACACACACACACACACACACACACACACACCGTCACACACAAACACACACACACACACACAGCCACACAAACACACACACAGCCACACACACACATAAACACACACTCACACACACACACACAAACACACACAAACACAAACACACACACACACACACACTCACACACACACACACACACTCACACCGCACACACACACACTCACACACTCACAGACACACACACAAACACACACACACACACACTCACACACACACACACACACACACACTCACACACACACACACTCACACACACACACACAAACACACACACACACACACTCACACACACAAACACACACACACACTCACACACTCACAAACACACACACAAACCTACACACACACTCACACACACACACACACACACACACACACACTCACACACACACACACACACACACACACACCCGCTTAGCTCCCCATACCCTCTCCTCAACCCCCCCATCCTCACCTACCACACAGACATGAATGGCCAGTAACGTCTAGTGTTGGACAGGAAGACATCATGGCTGATCACGACCGGGCCAGACATGAATGGCCAGTAACGTCTAGTGTTGGACAGGAAGACATCATGGCTGATCGCGACCGGGCCAGACATGAATGGCCAGTAATGTCTAGTGTTGGACAGGAAGACATCATGGCTGATCACGACCGGGCCAGACATGAATGGCCAGTAACGTCTAGTGTTGGACAGGAAGACATCATGGCTGATCACGACCGGGCCAGACATGAATGGCCAGTAACGTCTAGTGTTGGACAGGAAGACATCATGGCTGACCACGACCGGGCCAGACAAGACCTCGGTTTATGGTTGCAATGCCGTCACACGGAGGAAGAGAGCTTAGTATTTGCACTGTCCTATTAGTTCTGCATTTGGCGGGGGAGAAAAATACTCCTATCAGCGGCGGAAACGCGTTTGGGAAATGTGTGGAGACTGAAAAAGTGTGGGAAGGAAAAGTCAGCTTCCTTGACTGCAGACTATCACTTTGGTATATTTTAGTAGACTCTTGGTTTAAACAATGTTTTATTTCTGTTTCCAAATTCATAACATTTCCATTTATAAAGATTAAAACAACAAAAAGCCGCTTTTAGTGGTGTGGGACTAGCAGACCCTTATTATTATTACCCTTCGTCTTCTTCTTCTGCATTTGACTGGTTGTGTTTGACGCGAGGTCGTGACTATGCCATTAAAGGGGCTGTCCTCCTAATGTCTTCGGACTTTTCCCACAGTGTGGTTGTCTGTGCTGTTGGCATAGGCCATGTATTTGCAGTTGAGGAGAGGAATTATGTCTGCAAGTCAAGCTCAAGCGTGTGGTCTTTGACTCAAATAAAGTCAAGTTTGAAGGTCTGACAGTCATTGAGTTGCATTACAATATTCCACAGCAAAAGAAGAAAGAAAAAATATAGCCGCACACACACACACACACACACACACACACACGCACGCACGCACGCACGCACGCACGCACGCACGCACACACACACACACACACACACACACACACACACACACACACAGGTACATACATAAACAGAGAAATAGTGAAATACAGTACAACTGTCAACATTTTATTCCTGCAATTATGAAATATGAATAAACGACACACAAAATATCAGCCAATAAAAAAGAAAGAACAAGTTGGTCCGAAAATGCATAACAGCACACACATCAGCAGATTGGTAGCCAGACTGCTTCGTTCAAAGTAAGTAAGTAAATAAAACATTCCGATTTTAATTATTCGCGGTTAGCTTTTCCCGAGATCTCACAGGACATGAAACACCCTGCAGGAGTACTCACGTCTTTAAAAGGATACTCTTGATCGGACCTTTGGGGGGAGGGGGGGGGGAGTTTCTTGAAAATTTGAAAAATTTGAAGAATGTGGGAAATCTATTAAAGGCACAGTAAGCCTCCCGTAAACCATCACAGATACTGTCAGGCTTTTACACACAGTGCAAACACCCTTCCATTTAAACACTCACCAAACGGGAACATCCTAGGTGCCCTACGTAAAGAGCGAGCAATTTTCAAAGAATTTATTTTTGCGTGGTTTATCTTACCCCTGAGCCATCGTGAACCCGTGTGATCCAGTTTCCCTTTTTCACAATGCAGTCGTCAGTTTGTAATTTGAATGGGGCTCGCTGTGAGCTTATCTGCAATAGCACGTTATGTACCTCTGACTTTTCACGAAAAAAACGAATGTGATTCATAAGAACTCTAGCGATGGCTTTTGACTGCCTATAAACCGTCGTCTGCTACGAAAATCACGACCTTGCGTGACCCTGCTTTCGGGCTTTTCAAACTTTCAAAACTTCGAATTGTACTGATCTTGTCTTGATGAAAAAAGAATTCTTTTATGATTTAAGAATGTTTGTGTAACAAGCTGAGAATTTATTATTTAGATTTTAAAAGTTAGGTCTAGCGCCAAAACGCACCACGGTCCGAATCATTCTGATAATCATCGCTCCACGGCTATCGCCAGTTGAAGGGAAGTAACTCATTTTTGACCTGAGTTCAGGATGGGTCCGATTGAGATGGAGACAATCCGAAAAATTATTTCTTTGAAAATTGCTCGCTCTTTACGTAGGGCACCTAGGATGTTCAGGTTCGGTGAGTGTTCAAATGGAAGCGTGTTTGTACTGTGTGTGAAAGCCTGACAGTATCTGTGATGGTTTACGGGAGGCTTACTGTCCGGGCGTGATTTCCGGTATCATAACAGCCGTCCAGCACCAAAACGAGGCGCCATTGTTGTAGCAGCCCAAGTCCACGAAAATAAATTCTTTGAAAATTTCTCACGCTCGACAGAAAGCAGCCAGGATGTTTCCGTTCGGTGAGCGTTCAAATGGAAGTATGCTTGTACTGTATGTAGACGCTCGGGGAGCTCTGTGATGGTTTACGGGAGGCTTACTGTGCCTTTAATGTACCTTAATCTAGACGTACACGACACGATTTGTTCGAAAACACACCACAAGTATGGTATTTGATTAAATCAAAGTGAGTGAATGCGCTTCAGGGTGCTGCTTCTCTCCAGTGTTGGAAACAAAAATAGTCGAGATGCGCCGCCTAGTAGCAAGCATCACGTACACAAACAAGAGAAGTAACTTAGTGAAAGTAACCCAATCCAACAATCACGAAGAGTGTTCTTTCTTTGCCTGTTCAGTCTTCGTCATGTAATTCAGCTTTAATTATACACGTACTTGAATTTTCAAAGTGTAGGCAGTTTTCCTGGGCGGTAGCACTATTTGTAACGTAGAATCTTATGGTATAACCTTTGAAAGCGATCTGATGGCCTTTTCCTTTAGGGGCTATCCCTTTAAAAGTGAGTGATCTTTCAGCACTAAATCAGCAGAAAGACAAATGCAACAATAGTTGTCATAGAGTTAAAAAAAAAAGACGGGCGCAGTGGCGTAAGACGTCGGCCTCCTAATCAGAAGGTCGTGAGTTCGAATCGCGGTCGCTGCCGCCTGGTGCGTTAAGAGTGGAGATTTTTCCGATCTCCCAGGTCAACTTATGTGCAGACCTGCTAGTGACTTAACCCCCTTCGTGTGTACACGCAAGCACAAGACCAAGTGCGCACGGAAAAGATCCTGTAATCCATGTCAGAGTTCGGTGGGTTATAGAAAAACGAAAATACCCAGCATGCCTCCCCCGAAATCGGCGTATGCTGCCTGAATGGCGGGATAAAAACGGTCATACACGTAAAAATCCACTCGTGCTAAAAACATGAGTGAACGTGGGAGTCTAAGCCTCTTAACAAAGAAGAAGAAGAAGTTATAGAGTAAACACTACTCATTTGATGCACAAATAGTGACAACAATAAAGTCAAGACGAAGGACTTTTCTGGCTATATTCATATATTCAGGTATTAATTTGCTAGCACGACAAAATAGTCACTACTCAACACACGCGCACACACACACACACACACACACACACACACACACACACACACACACACACACACGTGTATTTTCAATCTGGTAGCGTGGCAAAATGTCATTGACATCGCATTGTTCTTTTGTTGTGCGAGCAAAGACAATCTGCTGTCACGAAAAGTCTCTCACGCTGGTAAGACAGGATAGCAGTTTTTACAATGGATAACAAGATAAGCGTGGCGGCTGGGGCATACAGAATGCCAAACACACACACACACACACACACACACACACACAAACACACACACATACACACACACACACACACACATACAAACACACACACACACACACACACACACACACACACACACACACACACACACACACACACACACAAACTCAGAAGAAAAAACATTTTTTGAAAGCACAACTCTGAAAATCACAGTAAAACTGAAGAGATGAACATTAATAATGATGGGCATTCGCATGAAGCGTGACTGGCGCAGAGAGAATGCCAAGAAAAACACACACACACACACACACACACACACACACACACACACTAACACACACACACAAACACACACACACACACACACTAACACACACACACAAACACACACTAACACACACATAAACTAACACACACATACATACATACACACTCTAACACACACACACACACACACTAACACACACACACACACTCTCTAACACACACTCTAACACACACACACACACACTCTAACACACACACACACACACACACACACACACACACACACACACACACACACACACACACACTCAGAAGAAAAACAAGAAGGGCAAAGCCCATACGACTCACATGCTTGACCTTGACCTTTACATGACCTTGACCTGAAGGTCAAGGTCAAATAACTAAACCTAGCAATGACATTATACACTAAGAACTGCTTTACACATTTTTCCTACCAAAATACATGTGACCTTGACCCAAGGTCAAGGTCATCCAAGGTCATGCAACACAAAGCTGTTAATTCAAGACATAGGAAGTACAATGGTGCTTATTGGCTCTTTCTACCATGAGATATGGTCACTTTTAGTGGTTCACTACCTTATTTTGGTCACATTTCATAAGGGTCAAAGTGACCTTGACCTTGATCATATGTGACCAAATGTGTCTCATGATGAAAGCATAACATGTGCCCCACATAATTTTTAAGTTTGAAACAGTTATCTTCCATAGTTCAGGGTCAAGGTCACTTCAAAATATGTATACAATCCAACTTTGAAGAGCTCCTGTGACCTTGACCTTGAAGCAAGATAAACCAAACTGGTATCAAAAGATGGGGCTTACTTTGCCCTATATATCATATATAGGTGAGGTATTGAATCTCAAAAACTTCAGAGAAAATGGGAAAAATGTGGAAAATAGCTGTTTTTTAGACAACATTTATGGCCCCTGCGACCTTGACCTTGAAGCAAGGTCAAGATGCTATATATGTTTTTTGGGGCCTTGTCATCATACACCATCTTGCCAAATTTGGTACTGATAGACTGAATAGTGTCCAAGAAATATCCAACGTTAAAGTTTTCCGGACGGTCGGATGGGGGGGCCGGACGGCCGGACGACTCGGGTGAGTACATAGACTCACTTTTGCTTCGCATGCGAGTCAAAAACTGTTTTGAAAGTACAACTCTGAAAATCACATTGAAAAGAGATCAAATGTAATAATGATAGGCATTCGCCTGAACCTGGATTTTACTTCATCATGTGTTGTTTTCTGGTAGTAAAATAATAATATAATATAAAATAATATAAAATAATATAAAATAATATAAAATAATATAAAACAAAATAGATACAGGTGATGAAAACTGGTATAACTGATAGTTACTTATGCTCATAACATACGGATGAACACCTATTCGCTGACTTCAACATTGTCATTGCAATTTACCGAACGAGGGACAAGAAATACATGGTGGATAATATACATTGACTTAGTACTAATGACAAAGCACCACGCTGCAAAAACGAAATATCATGTCACTCACCGCGTGAGCTTGGATTAATCGCAGACACGACAACCCGGAGTAAACAAGCGACCTGTCCCTAGTAACGCTCGCCTATTAAAGGCACAATCATTCTCGCGAAAACACCAACACCATCGCAGACCTGGTTTAGCTAAGACCATCCCTCCACTTGGTCACATATCAAAAATCAACAACCTGGCTGCTCTATGTGCATAAGTGTGATAAATTGATGAGGTAAAACTAAAGGGGACTAGTGACTTTAAAAGAAAATTTAAATTCAAAGAAAAATTCTAAAAGTAACTCACTGGGAAAAAAAAAGAGTCCGGGTGTTGATGTTTGGGATGTGACCAAGCGGAAAGATGGTCTTATTCCATGTCAAACCCTGGACAGATCTGAGAGGAGAAGGGGTGTGCCTTTAACTACATATATATAGCTTACACACTCCGAGTTCTGAATATCGTGCATATTTTCCCTTGGGTCGATTTTGAAGTATTACTGAGCCTCTGTACAGTCCGTAGAATATCCCCAGTAATAAAAGTAACTTTTGATTCTGCTCTTTGGCTCCTTATGTTCTTTGTCTCGGTTAAATCGATTAATTCACCTCCGTCATGTGCTTTCCTTTATTTGGTGTTTAACGTCGTTTTCAACCGTTCAAGGTTATATCGCGACGGGGAAAAGGGGGGGGGGGGGGGGGATGGGATAGAGCCACTTGTTAATTGTTTCTTGTTCACAAAAGCACTAATCAAAAAATTGCTCCAGGGGCTTGCAACGTAGTACAATTATGACCTTACTGGGAGAATGCAAGTTTCCAGTACAAAGGACTTAACATTTCTTACATACTGCTTGACTAAAATCTTTACAAACATTGACTATATTCTATACAAGAAACACTTAACAAGGGTAAAAGGAGAAACAGAATCCGTCAGTCGCCTCTTCCGACATGCTGGGGAGCATCGGGTAAATTCTTCCCCCTAACCCGCGGGGGGTTCCGTCATGTGCAAAACAAATAATTTTAAAAAGTTCTTTTCAGAACAACATGAAATAAACATTAACAAATTCTGAGCAAACACTGAAGGGAGTAATGTCACGTGACTGTGACTATCATAGGGAAGACAACTCCTAGCACAACCATATTGTTTTACATATAACCATTTAGAAACGGCAAACTATTACAAAACACACAAATAGACCCCAAAAAATGAGCATGTGAAAGGTGAGCAAAGAGAAAAAAATATATAACTTATGCAACGTTCATTCAAAAACAGAGAGCAAAGGCTTCATGGATCTTTGGTTCAAATGCCTTTTTAGTGAGCAAACAAATACGAAAACGGATAGTTACTAAAGTAACTGTTATACTTAGTCAAAACGACAACAAAAACCTTAAATAATCATAACATTTTTTATCGTTACAAAAAAGGAATTTTCTTTGTTAAACTAATAGGGATTTCGAGTGTTTAATATCTTAATGATCTGTTAAACTGATTGCTACGTTTATGGAACAGCTAGAATATGTTGCACATAGAAATTTCAAAAAGAACTCAACCAATATTCATTTGTAATATCGACAGTCCGTTAAGAGGTAAATATTGCAAACAAAGTGACTAGTACGATACACAACCAAATAACCCTGGGTATCCTTCACTTATTAAGCCGAAGAAGAAAAGGAAAAAACGAGCCCTGAAGAACAAACAAGTCAAGAAGTGTTGCTACATATACCGCCTATTTCGTTGCGGGGAGGGAAGGGGGCCTGGTTAGGGGGTTCATTGGGTAAACATTTAACCACTCTCGATGGTGCTAAGTGCACTTGGGAAAAAACCTTTGGTCTTTTGGGTCAACAGGCTGATGTTCATATGTAAGAGTCTGCGCAGTGGGCCTGCTATTGGTAGTGGTAAACCCTCTAAACTATGCTGTCAAAATGAGACGAATCTGAACAATGCTGAAAAGAATCGCATTGCAGAAGTCATGTTTTTTTTGTGTGTTTTTTTCATGTCCAATTTGGGATGATTAACATTGAGAGCACAAACACAATACAAGAAAGACGCAGTTTCATGTTGACAGCAAAGTATCAAATGAATACAGCACAAAGAAGTTGGACAAGAAACACCTTGAGTTTACACAGTTCTTAAATCTTGGTTGTTAATCTTGGCCCCAGGTTATTGGGATCGTCAGTAATTGATCAGTCCTTTAGCCTTTGTCCAGCCTTGCTGAGATCTATACATAATGAGTCATGAAGTGTGGGTTTTAACTAGCTCGGAGTTTCTCTGAATGTAAAGCCACTTTCCTGGCCTTCTCAGAGCAATTGTACATGATGATTTAAAGTTTTGAGCGTGAAATGTCAAACTTACTGTACAAAAACAACAACACCCGTGTGCTAAGAACACCTTTTTACGCACGTGTATTGTATGGACAATACAAATTCGTGAAATTCCAAACTTACTGTACAAGAAACAACAACACCTGTTTGCTAAGAACACACTTCTCTGCACGTTTATTGCATGGACAATGAACATTGTTGTTTTATGTCGAATATCTTAAAGGACCATTACTCGTGAAAACAGTTCGGCTTGCCAGCTCAGATTTTGCCAGGTCGTTGGGACTTATTCATCAAGATTTTCGTTAATCATTCACTGAGACAGGTCCACTTTGAATATGTTTTATCTCTATGGTTCCTTCCCTTTGTTTTTTACGTTTTCTGATTCTAGAGTAGTCACCCTCGCTCCTCTGTTCGTTTGTTTTGGGTCGTGAGTTGTGACATCTGTAGTTATTCTTTCTGTTCTATCGCCTGTCTTCAGTTGTCTGCTTTGTTTCGCTTTCTTTGTTTCTGAAGAAGACCCTTGTGTCGAAACGTCGTAAATTGTAAGTTTCGCCGTCTTCGTTCACCCTGACGCGAGTACAATATTTTGTGGTCTGTTTATTTCTCGCTCTCACGCGCAGTCACCATTGTCGTACTGCTTTAATCATTCAGTCATTCAGTCTCGACCTGAAATTTGCCAATATTAAACTATTGTCAGTTTCCATTCTTCTCTCTGTTCTATTGTATGTCTTCTTCTTTTTTTCCGTTTTGTGTGTTGCCTGTAGAAGACCCTTGGGTTGAAACGTCGCCATTATTTGTTTGTATTCTTCGTTCACACGTGAGTACAGCATTTTTGGTCTTTTTTTATTTTTTTTATTCTCAGTTTGTCATTTAGTCTTGGTCCTAGCGCTCTCTGAGGTCGCCCATATTTAGTTTTGATTTTATGTTCCCGCTATATAATCATAAATATGGTCTTGTTCGCAGAGATAATAACACTCTTTTTTGTTTGTCATGAAATCTGGGTCCAAACACCTTGATGTCTTCTGATGATTACCATAGTTGTTGTTTTTTTAACTCGTTGGTGTCGCATACAATTACGAGCCATTTCGTTATTGTCCGGCTTCATCCAGACTGTCATCATAACACCAGTGTGTTGCCGGTTGGTACAGTGACAATTTAAGTAATCATTGTCATTTGAAGGGCAAGAGCTTCGTAATTCACGACGTTTTTTTCCATTGAAAAAAAAGGAATGGAACCTGGACTGAGGATTTATAAGATAACATGAAAATAAGTTTTACATGACTCACGGTCATTTTAACTTGCCATAATTTGAAGCTGCTATACTACACTTAAAGAAAGTGAAGAAAACTTGGAATTTTTGCAATCATCAGTGTCGATCACAAGCGCACAATGAATAATACTGTCAGAGAAAAAATACCGTCAGAGGAAAGTCAAATAGTTCATTCAAGCCCGTGTAATATATATATATACAATATATATTGGCCTAGTGGTAAGGCGTCCGCCCCGTGATCGGGAGGTCGTGGGTTCGAACCTCGGCCGGGTCATACTTAAGACTTTAAAATTGGCAATCTAGTGGCTGCTCCGCCTGGCGTCTGGCATTATGGGGTTAGTGCTAGGACTGGTTGGTCCGGTGTCAGAATAATGTGACTGGCTGAGACATGAAGCCTGTGCTGCGACTTCTGTCTTGTGTGTGGCGCACGTTATATGTCAAAGCAGCACCGCCCTGATATGGCTCTTCGTGGTCGGCTGGGCTCCCGTAAACCATCACAGATACGGTCAGGCTTTTACACACAGTACAAACACCCTTTCATTTAAACACTCACCGATTGGGAATATCCTTGGTGCCCTCCGTAAAGAGCGAACCATTTTCAAAGAATTTATTTTTGCGTGGTTTATCTTACCCTTAAGCCATCGTGAACCCGTGTGATCCAGTTTCCCTTTTTCACAATGTAGTCGTCAGTTAGTCATTTGAATGCAACTCGATGTGAGCTTATCTACAATAGCACGTTTTTATGCACGAAACAAACGGCTGTGGTTCACAAGAACTCTAGCGATGGCTTTTGACTGTTGAGAGGAACGGCGATGTGCATAAACCGTCGTCTGCTACGACCCTTGCGTGATCCTGCTTCCGGGCTTTTCTTTTTTTCAAACTTTCAAAACTTCGAATTGTACTGATCTTGTCTTGATGAAAAAGGAATTCTTTTATGATTAAAGAATGTTTGTGTAACAAGCTGTCAATTTATTATTTAGATTTTAAAAGTTAGGTCTAGCGCAAAAACGCACCACGGTCCAAAAACATTCTGATAATCATCGATCCACGGCTATCGTCAGTTTACATCGATAGAA
Source organism: Littorina saxatilis (assembly GCF_037325665.1). Classification (NCBI taxonomy): domain Eukaryota; kingdom Metazoa; phylum Mollusca; class Gastropoda; order Littorinimorpha; family Littorinidae; genus Littorina; species Littorina saxatilis. Next base: position 74,102,196 of record NC_090256.1, on the reverse strand, counting down.
TGAGACCCGAAGGGAAGTAACTCATTTTTGACAATCTGCAAAATTAATTCTTTAAAAATTGCTCGCTCTTTACGTAGGACACCTAGGATGTTCCCCAGGGCCGGACTAGGCAAAGAGGAGGGGGGGTTGCCAGTGGTGGTCCAGGTCCCCTTGTGGGGGTCAGGGGGCTTCGCCCCCTGAAGCTGGAGGGTAGGTCATATTCTGAGATAGGAAAATGGTCGCTCCTTGCATGAAACGGCATAAAATAAACAATAATACATTTTTTTTTAAATAAGTGACTCGGTACATGTTTAGGCTAGGGGGGGGGGGGTTGCGCAAACCCCATAACCCCCCCCCCCCCCCCCCCCCCCCGGTAGTCCGGCCCTGTTCCCGTTTGGTGAGCGTTCAAATGGAAGGGTGTTTGTACTGTGTGTAAAAGCCTGACAGTATCTGTGATGGTTTACGGGAGGCTTACTGTCCGGGCGTGATTTCCGGTAAGTTGAATATTCATTTCATTTCATTTTCATTTTCATTACTTTATTGTCCCATCGCTGGGAAATTCGGGTCGCTTCCTCCCAGTGGAAAGCTAGCAGCAACGGAGTCGCGCTACCCAGGTGTCTGCGTGTTTAGGTGTATTCAGCCACCTGTACTTATGGCAGAATGACCAAGGTCTTTTACGTGCCATTGTGATGACACGGGGGTGGGACATGGCTTCCGTCTCTGGGTCTGCACATAAAGTTGACCCGTGTCCGTCCCGGCCCGAATTCGAACCTGCGACCTTTCACAAGTCCAGTGCTCTACCAACTGAGCTACCGGGCCGTCTAGCACCAAAACGAGGCGCCATTGTTGTAGAGAACCAAGTCCACGAAAATAAATTCTTTGAACATTTCTCACGCTCGACAGAAAGCAGCCAGGATGTTCCCGTTCGGTGAGCGTTCAAATGGAAGTATGCTCGTACTGTATGTAGACGCTCGGGGAGCTCTGTGATGGTTTACGGGAGGCTTACTGTGCCTTTAAGCAAAAACAAACAAAACAAACAAACCAAATACCAACACCCTGACTGCTTGCTGCGGTCAGCTGGATTTTTGGGAGATGAATTAATTTCTTTAAAAAACCACCAGTGACTTTTACGAAATAAATTCATAAAAAACTTCCCACTGTCCACAGAGAGCACCCAGGCTGTTTACTGTTGGTACGTGACCAAGTGGAAGGATGGTCTTATTCCAAACTGGCCAGATCTGAGACGGTAAGGAGTGTGCCTTTAACTTGTGAATCGATCCGTTTGCTGTGGGTGTGCGTGCGAGGGGGATTGGAACACGATTGCACGCTCGCACAGCTATGTTATTGGAATGGAGGCATACAAGACTGACGGTGTGGCACTGGGTATTCCCATTTCTTGATGAACTAAATCTAAATCCAAAGCCTATCTTTTATACGCCCACTAAGTTGCGAGATGGGCTGGGCATGAAAGGGGGGGGGGGGGGGGCACCTTGGACCAAGAAAGCTGGGTGTCAATCAGTGCCCAAGGTTTTTCTACTGTATGCCGATTGTATGCCGACGGAGAGTAAGGGGGTGGGGGCTTGGACCATGCAATCTAGGTGTCAATGCCAAAGGTTTTTTCTACTGTATGCCGATTGTATGCCGACGGAGAGTAAGGGGGTGGGGGCTTGGACCATGCAATTTAGGTGTCAATGCCAAAGGTTTTTTCTACTCTATGCAGACAAAGTGTGAGATAGGGGGAGGGGGCTTGGGCCATGTAAGATAGGTGTCAATGCCAACGGGTTTTCTACTGTATGCAGACAAAGTGTGAGATGGGGGGGGGGGGGGGGCTTGCACTGTGGGCCATGTAAGCTGGGAGTCAATGCTCAAGACCGTTCTACTGTATGCCGACGAAGTGCGAGATGGGCGGGGCTTGGACCATGAGCTGGGTGTACTTGTGCATGAAGACGCCCAGCCTCTCCACGTAGTCCGCCTCGTTGTAGGCCATCCCGTGTTCCTTCAGGTAGCGGCTCACCAGGGGCTTCACACGCAGACACTGCTGGTCCGACAGGCGCGGAAACAGGTGGTGTTCCACGTGGGCGCTGGAGAAAAACTAGGATCAGGATAGGAATTTATCACAAATGAATGAAAGATGCGTGTGTGTGTGTGTCAGTATTGGTGTGTTTGTACGAATAAGTGTGTGTATGTGTGTGTGTGCGTGCGCGCGCGTGTGTGTGTGTGTGTGTGTGTGTGTGTGTGTGTGTGTGTGCGTGCGTGCGTTAGTGCCGCGTGCGAGAGTGCGTACCTGCGTGCGTTAATGCATGCATGCGTGTCACGGTGTGTGTGTGTTCCCCGTACCTTATGATGCTGTGACCGAAGCAGAAGTCCAGCAGGGGGTTGCGCGACAGGTTGAGGACCCCGGTGGACATCTGATAGATCTTCTTCGGCTTGTCCTTCAGCGCGTACATGGCGAGGCCGATGTGCTGGAAGACGTTGACGTGGATGTACGGGATCGCCAGCACCGCTCGACTCACCAGCGTCAGCAGCACGGCCTGCAGGAAGCTGAACCCAGACACGTACACGAACAGGTAGAAGTTGATGGACAGTCCGAGCGAGGCAAGGGTGAGGAACGTCAAGAGCGACAGCCACTGCCCCCATTGCAACGCCACGCCGACGAAGGGAGTTATGACGGGGATGATGAGGGGGGCGAAGAAGAGGTAGAGGTAAGTGGGCACGGCGGGTGCCTTCCACGTGCTGGAATCGCCTTTCCCGATGATGTTGGTGTACGGGTGGTGCTCCTTTACGTGTATCGTCACCCCCGCCTCGGACGGGAAGGTGCCACACATGTCCGAGAAGAAGTACCCTAGCAGACGATTCAAGGGAGCTGACTGCACCGCGGCTCTGTGCGCGGCGAGGTGGGCTCCCTTGACGGCCAAAGTGTGATGGCAGCAGCCGAGCACAAAAATGCCGAACGCGCATACAGCTAGTGAGTCCGATTTCATAATGAAGAAGCTGGCCACTGCAGCGACCACAGCCCCCAGATGAATCATGCTGTCGATTCCGTACGATTCCCACCAGTTCATGCGCGCGATCTCTGCGTCCACTTGCTGTTTCAGTTCCAGGTAGCTGGGCAGTTCGTCAACTTTGACGTTATGATAGACGTCGCTTTCTCCATAATCTTGACGCGCTATTCTTTCGTCAGTTTTCGACGTCGACACGTCGTACTCACCGGGGGGAGCGGTTTTTGTTTTGCGAACTGACGAGTTTGTCTCTGAGGCTCCCATTTTTTTTATTTTTTACTGTTATGTTCTTTCACAACACACGCTGTGTTCCGCTTTCGATCTTGCCTACCAACCGTCGTCCGGTTCACAAGGTTCAAAGGCAGACAAATATTCACTCACCGGGACTTGTATTTTCACTGTGATCAACACGTCTGTGTGAAACTACACCACAATTTACAGCAGCCTGCAAGTCAATTCACAGCTCTCATTTATATAATTATGAGCTCGAACAGTGACGACTTTCAGGCCAGCGATCGAAGCCCAGCGGTCTGCCCTTGCGACCTGTAAACACTGTAACACCAAGGGGAACAACTCTAGTGAAACGACACACGGTGCACAAGCAGACTGATAGACCTTGGACTGTGCACTGCTGTTTCTCGGCCCACTTCCATCATCATTATAATCTGATTACGTCAGTGATCGCACTGGGTGTTCTGTAATCCGCTATTCAATAAAGGAAAACAAGAAGAATACACACAACAAAATCCGGTCACTTTATCAGCGAACAACCAATCAAACTGGGTTGCACTGAATAACCAGGCAATAATTTACAGTTTTTATGTAACTAGGCCGTCAAGCGGTGTGAGTGGGTGTGTGTGTGCGTGTGTGTTTTGCGGCTGGCAGTGTGTGTGTGTGTCAGTGCGTGCGTGTGTCATATATGTGTGTGTGTGTTTGAAAAGCCGGCTAAATAACCGAACTACCTAATACTGTCTCACACACACACACACACACACACACACACACACACACACACACACACACACATAATTATGATGCCTTAGACAAAATCCCATCTTAAAAGGGGGAGTCTTAAAATGTGGATAATTATACAGACCTTATAAACAGAAAGTCTGAGAAAACAAGGTGTTAAAAGGGAGAGAGTCTTAATTGGGGGGTCTTAAAAGGGGGGTTCCACTGTAGCAATGGTACACCAAGTATCAGGTCATGTACAACGCATTGCATGAAGAGCGATAACATTATAAGATGTTTGGTGGCTTGTTGACAGACCAGCTTTTTTGTTGGTCCAAGGGGACCATATCGTCTTTTGTTTCATCTTTATCGATCTTTATCCCCTCTCCATAACAACAAAAGATTATAAAAGCCACCAAACATCGTTTTTGTCATCGTTTTGGTTGTGCAACAAAATGCACAATAACCCACAGGGAGACGAATTTTTAGAATCAAACTCCGAGCCACAAAGCATCGTCACAGTAGCTCGAGATAACACGTCTGTTACGCGTGATTGTTCTGAAAGGTGACTATAACATGATTGTTCTGAAAGTCTACTATTTATTTCATCGTAATCATGTAAGCCCTCATACGTGATTGTTCTCGGAAAGCTTACTAATTTACATGATTGTTCTGAAACTCTACTAAAGGTAAACTTGCTTCACCCGTGAAATGTAGTCAGATATGGAACAACTGATATGTATAGGCCTACCCCTGCCCAACGAAGTGTGTTTGAGTTGATCCGTCTTCTGTGTGCGCGACAGCTTCAGATGTGTGTTTGAGTTGATCCGTCTCTCCACTCCCTTTTTACATTTAGTCAAGTTTTGACTAAATGTTTTAACATCGAGGGGGAATCGAAACGAGGGTCGTGGTGTATGTGCGTGTGTGTCTGTCTGTGTGTGTGTGTGTGTGTGTGTGTGTAGAGCGATTCAGACTAAACTACTGGACCGATCTTTATGAAATTTGACATGAGAGTTCCTGGGTATGAAATCCCCGAACGTTTTTTTCATTTTTTTGATAAATGTCTTTGATGACGTCATATCCGGCTTTTCGTGAAAGTTGAGGCGGCACTGTCACGCCCTCATTTTTCAACCAAATTGGTTGAAATTTTGGTCAAGTAATCTTCGACGAAGCCCGGACTTCGGTATTGCATTTCAGCTTGGTGGCTTAAAAATTAATTAATGACTTTGGTCATTAAAAATCGGAAAATTGTAAAAAAAAATAAAAATTTATAAAACGATCCAAATTTACGTTCATCTTATTCTCCATCATTTTCTAATTCCAAAAACATATAAATATGTTATATTTGGATTAAAAACAAGCTCTGAAAATTAAATATATAACAAGAAGAGCAAACGCTCGATCGAGTCACTTTCGCAGTTCTGAATATTATATGAGGCATCAGATGGACAGGAAGAAATTGCTATTCACAACACAATGAGTCACGTTCACATAAAATTTGAGCCCGGTCACTTTTATAGTTTCCGAGAAAAGCCCAACGTTAAGTTGTGTGTTGCCGAACAGAAAAGGCTAGTTATCTCCCTTGTTTTTCTGATAACGTTCGTAAAAGGCTACAGATGTAAATACTTTGATGTAAAGAATAATCCTACAAAGTTTCAATCACATCCGATGAACTTTGTCAAAGATATAAAATGTCTAATTTTTCCTTTGACGCTGACCTGTGACCTTGAAAAAGGTCAAAGGTCAACGAAACCATCGTTAAAGTGTAGAGGTCATTGGAGGTCACGACTAAACAAAATATGAGCCCGATCGCTTTGATAGTTTCCGAGAAAAGTCCAACGTTAAGGTGGTGTCTACGGACGGCCGGCCGGACGGCCGGCCGGACAGACTAACACTGACCGATTACATAGAGTCACTTTTTCTCAAGTGACTCAACAAAACGGATTAACAGTAGGTGACACGTTATCAGAGTGGGAGACACTAGATCTGTCTCTGAACTTACCGGGATACGGCTGCAAGATCGACACTGACTGCCGCGCTTTCGACAGCTCTTCCTCGCGTGGACATTGGAAACACGCTGTGCAGATCAAATTGTAGGAAATCTCCCTTTGGTATCTTCTTTATTTACTTTTCTGGAGCTTAGAAACCGAACAACATGAAATCGTCTTCCCCGGCGAATCGGCGAGGTGAGAACTGGACCACAATCCTTCGCGCGACCCCTGACCTGATCTTGACACCTGACCTGCCGTCTACATGCCAAACACGACACAAATCAGTCAACTGCTTGTACCCCTTCAAAACCCCCCACCACCCGTTTTCTTTGGATACACGCTTTAACTACACACATGCCGACACAATGTTGATCATTGCTTCAATAATTTGAAGATGGTGCTTGAAAATTAACCACGTGAAATGAGTATTTCGGTGTTTAGCCAAAAATGTTAAAGTTTCTACCACAGACATACACACATACATACATACATACGCACGCACGCACGCACAGACAGACAAAGTTTACCATCGCATAGGCTACACTTACGTGAGCCAACAAGAAATGTTTGTTCAAGGGAGATCATCTAAAGCTTTTTTTTAAATCTGTAAAATTGCATAGTGACATCCTCCAAAAATAAAATGTCTTAAGAATAAAGGTATCTACACGGGTTGTCTACCTATTTCTTGATAGCTTTGCTTTTAAGTATAACTTTTTTTCTCAGAATATTTTTTTTAATAAGTTTTATTCAAGGGAGGCAATAAAAAATATTTACAAAAATGTGTCCAATTGTGTGCTTACAAATATTAACATTTCTTGTAGCCCCAAGAAGTGTGTTTTGTCTTGTAACTATTGTGATTTGAGAGCTTTAGCACTGAATGCTTTGCATCCTAGTGTGAATAGCATTGTAAAGCTTGCCTCTTGCTAATTTAGAGCAGTAGAATAGAAAGCAGCCTACTCCACAATCTTCTTTCATATTCTGTGCATACTCCTTGACAAGAGAACCACGAGATTTGTTTTTATTCCGATGTTGCCTTTTCTATTCAATTAAATACTTAAATCCTACGTGCAACACAAACCTTTTTTGTGTTGGTTTGTTTGTTTATTTTTATATTTTGTAAGTATAGACCGTACTAGAGACCAGTCTTTCACCGCCGTATGATTGATCTGGAAATCTCCGCTAAGCAGTTCAATAACATAATTAGTACATGGCTAAAGCATTTTTGCTACTCCACTCAAAATATGTCTTAACTACGCACTCGTACTCTCTCCCTAACATAACACTTGTTCATGCAAAATTGTTTGCGGATCAGTAAAATTTGCGTGAAATATTGAATTGCGAATTTTTTTAAATTTTTGTTGTTGAAAATTACGTAATCTTCAAATTAGATGAGTGTTTACTGAAGCGATAAACTATTTATACAAGTTAATAAGAATGGTTTGTAAGATCAAATACAAACCAGCAATACAACTGCTGTCGATAGATTACCCCCCTTGACTTCTCTGTCTGTTGGGTCAAACTACGCCAGACATTTCTCTTCTAGTGGCTCCATAGCATGAGATAAAGGCTCCGAGGCAGAAACTGCTTCGTTCTGAACTTGAATACATCGGTTCCTCTCAGTTACATAGTCTTTTAATTCCTTCTGTCGTTTCAATGCAACAGGTAACCAAGCCTGTGAGTGTTGCATACAGTGTATCAAGTTCTGGTGTATTAGCGATCGAAAAGTTTACGAGGTAGTTGCAGAATCGATGTTTGTACGTACCTTTCTGGTCAGTTATCAGGAGATAAAAATTAAAAACAAATGACATGTATGCAACATAAGAGGCTAAAAGGCTAAGAAACTTGATGCCTCATCTGTCTCGGTTGCTAGTCTTCATCGTTCATACTCATAGCATATATAGCAATACCATTTGTTGTGTAGAATCAATATGTTATTTTTTCTGAAATAAAATATTCACGAAGAGGGTTCGATTCTGATCGAGTGAATATGTGTGTCAAAAGCTGAATAAAACAATGCGTTTGTCTTTGACTGGTGAAGTAGAGCTGAAGCTTTTTGTGCTGGATGTAAGCTTAGTTGGTTTTATCACACACACACACACACACACACACACACACACACACACACACACACACACACACACAACCCTGATGTTTGTCAAAAATGTTGCATGTTCCTGCTTCACAAATGCCTGCACAAAAGCACACGGATGTACACGTACCTACCTACATACCCGTGCAAACAATCTACCACTGCAACACCACAGCCCCACACATTTATCCAAAAGTTGTCTGAATATCAATACTGGCAATCTTGGTATTGAACGGGGAACTCTACTTTCATGGCGTATGTGGTCTAGGTCTCATTTTATACATGCTAAACCACAATTACAAAATAAAAAGCCACACATCGTGTAAGCTAATCGACTAAGCAAAAACCAGACACGCGAACAAACAAAAAACGAATACTTTGATTTTCAACAAACTTAATAACAGAGTTAGGTAAATAATTATGCCATGCAAGGAACATTTCTATTGAATTCGGTCGATGCTTAGATCTAGAAAAACACCAGCTCACTTTATGGGGATTTGAATAGTGCTGTTTCATGAGTTCCAGATCTAGACTGACAAGGTAGTAGAACATTTATTTTTAGCTTGCAAAATTAAACTTGCCCTGCAGTCACCTTAAGTCTGCTTTCCCTGCCACCGGGTGCAGCAGGTTGGCGGGGGGGGGGGGGGGGGGGGGGGGGGGGGCATAGAGTCGGCAAACTGGGAGTGGAACTTGACGAAATGTCACCTAGGGCCTAGTACGATAGCTTCTCTTCGGATTGACGTACAAACAGCGTCAGGGCCGCTTCAAACTTACATACGGATTACGATTCCTATCCCCAGTTTCTCATGTTGGTAACCACTGGCTATTTGTCAGATGTGTCATTCTCCCACATTTGAACGATGCTGTAGTGCGAGCCGGTCAAAATGCCCTTTAGTTGTCAAACCACGTTCTCTTTTTCCGCACAAACTGTTTTGCGTTCCGGACCGGAACACACTGAGGAGATGATCATTGACTATTTCTGATTGGACAATGATGCCAACGCCCACATGACCCTAGCTACAATGTCAAGGTCGGAAAGTCGTGAATACTGTAATCGACTTGAGAAATGTGCATACCGAATTAAGTAGATGTGCAACGCCAAGGCACTGCATACCCCAGCGAAAGACAAACCTCTCTCTCTCTCTCTCTCTCTCTCTCTCTCTCTCTCTCTCTCTCTCTCTCTCTCTCTTAAAATAAAAACTATTATCAAGCAGCTGGCAAAATATAACTGTACTCTCTGATTATATTGAAAAACATGATTATATATAATTCATGAAGGATTTTTTTTATACAAACACATATTTCCCTGTTATATATAATTTTCAAGCATTGCTAAAGAATCCTAATGCATCTTAAAATGTCTTATTGGTTGCTTGACATGTTAATTATGGTAAATATGTCATTTGTACTATTGTTAAACTTATCTTTTATTTCTTCTTGTTTGTTACCCCTCAATGGGCGAGGGCCGGATGAAAAGAAGCATGTATATGCTTATTCTGTCACCCTCGTAAAATAAATTTCAATTCAATTCAATTCAATTCTCTCTCTCAAACACACACACACACGAACACACACACACACACACATACCTCAAGTTACACACGTACAAAAATACACTCACTCACACGCACTCACTCACTCTCTCACACACACTTCATACACACAAAACACACCCCCATACGCACATATAGACAGACGGACATACACACCTTTACAAACAAACACACATACACACACACACATACACTTACGCACACGCACAAACACACTCCCACCCACCAACTCTCTCTCTCTCTCTTATACAAACAGACACACACACACACACATTGACTCACACAAATCTCATACACACAAAACACACACTTATACGCACATACACGGTTGGCCTAGTGGTAAGGCGTCCGCCCCGTGATCGGGAGGTCGTGGGTTAGATTCCAGGCCGGGTCATACCTAAGACTTTAAAATTGGCAATCTAGTGGCTGCTCCGCCTAGCGTCTGGCATTATGGGGTTAGTGCATGCTAGGACTGGTTGGTCCGGTGTCAGAATAATGTGACTGGGTGAGACATGAAACCTGTGCTGTGACTTCTGCCTTGTGTGTGGCGCACGTTATATCTCAAAGCAGCACCGCCCTGATAATTATGGCCCTTCGTGGTCGGCTGGGCGTTAAGCAAACAAACAAACAAACACGCAAATAGACAGACGGACACACACGCCTTTACAAACAAACACATATACACACTCATACACACACAAACATACACACAAACTCATGCACACACACATTCACACACACACACACACACTCTCTTTCTTCCTCTCTCTCTCAGTCTTTCTTACACACACACACACACACACACACACACACACACACACACACACACACACGTACACACGTACACACACACACGAGTACAGACTCACGCACGCGCACTAACACACAGACACACACACACTAACACCAACACATGTGCACAAAATGAACACACACACACACACACACACACACACCGCGCGAGAGAAAAAGACTACAGGGCCGGAGGCATGACGTCATGATGCATTAATTCAGTGACGTCAAAGACTTTTGACCGTGACGTAATCTTCTCACGCGAGCTTTATCCATAGTCTTGAACAACCACACACAAATAGACTTGGAAAGTACAGAATTTCTACCCGTCCAAAGCGGCCTTGGGTGGCGTTTGCTGAAAAAATGGGGGCGACTATTGCACCCACCGTATTTTTGTTAGTATGGTCCCAATTTTTGGTGAACTTCCATCTCCAACTGTAGCACGTAGCCGGGCACAAAGAATCCTTCTTTATCATGTATTATCGGTATGAAAATGCGTTCGTGGGATACCTCCAGCTTCGCTGGGAAAATACGGTGGGTGCAATAGTCGCCCCCATTTTTTCAGCAAACGCCACCCAAGGTCGTTTTGGACGGGTAGAAATTCCGTAGTTTCCAAGTCTATGGATAAAGCTCGCGTAAGAAGAATACGTCACGGTCGAAAGTCTTTGACGTCAATTAATGCATCATGACGTCATGCCTCCCTGAAGTCTTTCTCTCTCGCGCAGTGTGTGTGTGTGTGTTTGTGTTCATTTTGTGCACATGTGTTAGTGTTACTCTGTGTGTGTGTGTGTGTGTATTGGTGTGTGTGTGTGTGCGCACGCGTGCATGAGTCTGTACTCGTATGTGTGTGGTGTGTGTGTGTATATTTGTGTGTATGGGTGTGTGTGTGTGTGTGTGTGCGCACGCGTGCATGAGTCTGTACTCGTGTGTGTGTGTGGGCATAAGTGTATGTGTGTGCGTGTATGTGTGTTTGTTTGTAAAGGTGGGTATGTCCGTCTGTCCATATGTGCGTATGGGTGTGTGTTTTGTGTGTATGATGTTTTTTGTGAGAGAGTGAGTGAGTGCGTGTTAGTGAGTGTGTATGTGTGTGACTTGGGGTGTGTGTGTGTGTGTGCGTGTGTGTGTGTGCGTGGGTGTGCGTGCGTGGGTGTGTGTGTGTGTGTGTGTTTGAGAGAGAGAGTGTGTGTGTGTGAATGTGTGTGTGCATGAGTTTGTGTGTATGTTTGTGTGTGTATGAGTGTGTATATGTGTTTGTTTGTAAAGGTGTGTCCGTCTGTCTATGTGCGTATTTGTTTGTTTGTTTGCTTAACGCCCAGCCGACCACGAAGGGCCATAATTATCAGGGCGGTGCTGCTTTGAGATATGACGTGCGCCACACACAAGGCAGAAGTCGCAGCCCAGGCTTCATGTCTCACCCAGTCACATTATTCTGACACCGGACCAACCAGTCCTAGCATGCACCATAGACCTATATCAGACCTATATTAGTTATGCCTCTATCAGCGGTTTCAGAAGACATGTCACCAAGAAGCACAACAAGCCACATTTGAAAGGTAAGACTCCATCTGCGCGTGTGCGTGTGTGTTTCATAATTATTATCATAATAATATATATATATCTAGTCTAACTGAAACACCTACCCTAATAAAATAAAAATGTAAGTTATTATAGTATTAGCCTACATGGAATACCAACATACCAATCACAGTAAAACCGTGTTATCAGTGGACCTTGAAGCCCAACAGATTAATGCATCTCCTGAAAGCAGTGAAGTAGGAATTTGTGAATGGGGATTTCTGTTATAGTAGACATCTGTTTGGGAACCTGCATACTATGATACTTACAAAACATGTTCATTTTAGTTTGTACATGATGAGCAGTAAACATGAATTGTGCTGTGTATTATCCTGATGTTGAAATTTACCCGATTGCATTCATTAAGTTGTACGTTATCATTCTCTGTTTCAGCCAGTGAGCATTGAATTGACAACGGTGACGCCCAGTCTGATGCAGTTGCAGTTTTAGACGGACTGGTTGAGGGAGACTGCTGTAATGTTGAGAGGAACACCCGCCTAAGCAATACAACCTTCAGAGACCTGCTCATCAACGCTATTAAAAGGATTGAAGAGGATGCCTATATTAATATCTTCAGAGAAATCATCTCTTACTGCCATAGCGGCAAGTATCGTCTCAAGAGATGGCAATGTGGATGAGATGATGAAACATTTAAGACTTTATAAGCTTCACTCATGCGTCAATAATAAAGATGCAGGGTGCACAGATGTGGACAAGGTACCATGAACTTATGAATGATATTCCTTAGGTTCAGGACTGAAGGTATTCATGTTGTCACTTTATGCAGCATGTGCATCTGGTAGACATAGCTTGAATCAGTATTCAGATGGCTAGCATGTTTTGGACATATTTGGCAGTCCATACTGATCTCTTTTCTCAGTACTTTCAGTGTATGGGTACAGGTGAACTGATGTGTGGAGTGCAAGCATTTATATTTTGGAACTGAACTGGTTATGTTGTCCTGTCAAACTCTGTGAAAAGTCCAGAAGCAGAATAATGGTTTTCTTTTCCATTGTCATGTGCATTTTTGGTACTGCAAATATTCTGATGCTTGTGTGAATTTTAAACTGTGCTCATATGCATAGTGACGTATACTTCATTCATTGTGACTGCATTCATCTGCCTGCTCTTTGTTTTTTTGTGTGTGAATAAATTAGTTTCCTGTCATACAGTGTTATCAAGTTTTGGTATGAAGGTGATGATGCGTGCTTTCTTTTCTATCACCTCTCCCTATTTTAGTGTTTGTTTGTTTTGTTGCATACACAATAAATAAGAACAAAGCAAAGAATCAAAAATTTTTTGAGTAATTTTTATTAAACACAACACCTGTCATCAGTTAAACTAAGTTAATCTTTAAAATCTTCGGTTCCTGATGAATCGGGATCAACAGTTAGCTCCGCACACATCGGCCCAGGGCAGTCCTCAATCAGAAAATCACCCCACTATCAAGGTTCTGCTGGAGCACCCTCGTCAAGCCTGACAAATAAAAAGAAAATGTAGTCATTTAATCTAACTTGATATTTCCAACAACAAGAACATTAGTAGCCTTGGAAATGTGTTCATAGAAAGACTAGTAGGTCCTTTCAAGGCAAAAACTGAAAAAGGCTCTGCCTTGTGAACATTTATTTGGCCCTGTTGTCATTGTGTTATGTTATTATACATGTATGGCTTTGCTTTTAACTCTGTCTCACAGTTGGGAACAGGAGAAATATGTAGTTAGTCCCTCCTTTTTGCATTTCCCTTCACAAATCATAAATCCAGGCTAGAGTACTTGACATACCTAAATTCGGTCATCCCTTCTACATTCAAAACTGCTGACAATATAGTGTATTATTTTAAATTTAAATTATGAAAAATACTTACTGGATCTGAGTACAAAACTGCAACAACTTGTCTTCCTCAGTCTTCATATTCCTTTCTTCAGCATTCTTTCTGCATGCTGCACCCTGTTTGGATCTCGATCCTTTCCGAGGGATTCCAACACGTTTCCACCGCCCCATCTGGAAGATCATTAAAATAATGACAACATAAACATATTACAAATGCCCCTACATAAATAACCAATTACATGTGTTTCTGATTCCTTGTTGCAACACTCTTTGCAAACAATAATTATTATTATAAGTATAAAATTAACAGCTGACCACTAACAAACAAAAAAAATGTATATGCTTTGACTTTAAGGTAACTGTAAATCTGTTAAATTATCATTATTATATGAAATTAAAGTCAGATAAGCAGCAGTACAGATATGACACATGTACAGATGAATTGTACAGGAAAAACCCTTTCTTTTCATATATGACATGACATATTTTATGATTTATTTGACTCTTTGATTGTCGGTAGAGTCATGCAGCAATAGCTCTTAGACTGGGACTGAAATTCTGTTATCATCTGCAAATATGTCCAAATATCCCAACTTTAATGCAATGATTTAATTAAAGTAAGAAAAAGAAAGGAAAAATGGATGCACCTTGCTTTCAAAAACATAATCATTAGGCCTAAAAAAAAAATAGGTGTGGTTACGGTAACCCGACCTACCCTATTTTTAGGGGCCGATCCTATAACTTTTTATTACATTTGTCAAAAAAAAAAATTAAAAAAAAAGAAAAAACGAGTGCAAAAAACGCAATGAAAGCGAAAGCGCCCGTGTCGCACACTTATTTCCCTGTCAAGTAGGTTTAATTTGTACACATTAGAAAAAAAAGTTAAAAAAAAGAAAAAGTGATTGCCTACCTACCTACCCTATTTTTTTTGGCTATGTTACCGTAACCACACCTATTTTTTTTTTGGCCTTAACACCATTACATTTTTTCTGAAATTTTCTGAATTTTTCTGTTGAAGATATTGATTGCAAAACTTTTGGAAATTAGCAAAAAAAGACGCATTTTCGAGACTTCCCTGCTGAAAACATTTTAATTCTGAGACTTGAGCAGACTTTTTAGTATAAATCGTGGACTTCATGTTTACAAAGTTCGCCGCCATGCATTACTATCATCAACAATTAAATTACAACACACACAGGGCAGCTTTAAAATCAAATGCTTCTTTTTATGTATTTTTCTTGACACAAAATGCAACTTTTGCACATCGGACTTTGAAACTTTTCGGCCCTGTTGAATACTTTCACGGGACACCGTTTTCAGTTTTACTTTCAACAATAACAATTAAGTAGATGTGTACTGCCGGGCAGTACATACCCCAAGCGAAGTCGTCCATCTGTGTGTACATGATTCTCTCTCTCTCTCTCTCTCTCTCTCTCTCTCTCTCTCTCTCTCTCTCTCTCTCTCTCTCTCTCTCTCTCTCTCTCTCTCTGTCTTAAAATGTGTCATCGATGACGTGTTTTCATACTTGCTAATGCGGCAGGCTAATCATGACGTCAAATTGAAACTTCTTGAAGTCTCTCAGAAAGGGACATGAAAACCATGTGGGGGTTACTGGTTTGGGCTGAAAAAAAACCCAACTCCACCTAAAATTCAAGCGCCTATGGGGCTGAATTATGCAGCATAAATTGTGAAACATCAGGATATCTCACACTTTCAATTCTGCCATCATGTCAAATCTGACAACAAACCTACCCACAAAATGTCATAAATATCGGTGTAGAATTGAGACTTAACGGTTTTTAACTGCCAAAAATAAGTTTTTTTGACTGGAATAGTTTGTCTTGAAATTCAGTTTGGGACAACGGAGCCACCCACTAAATTTCAAAAAGATAGGTGAAAATTTAAATGTAACGGTTTTCAACTGCCAAAATTATGTTTTTCTTCTGGAAAAGTATGGAGTGAAAATCAGTTGGGGACAACGAACCTACCCACAAAATTTCATAAATATCGATGAAGAATTGAGATTTAACGGTTTTTAACTGCCAAAAATAAGGTTTTTTGTCTGGAAAAGTATGTCTTAAAATTCAGTTTGGGACAACGGACCCACCCACTAAATTTCATAAAGATAGGTGAAGAATTGAAATTTACCGTTTTTTAACTGCCAAAATTATGTCTTTCTTCTGGAAAAGTATAGAGTGAAAATCAGTTGGGGACAACGAACCTACCCACAAAATTTCATAAATATCGGTGAAGAATTGAATTTTAACGGTTTTTAACTGCCAAAATTATGTTTTTCTTCTGGAAAAGTATGGAGTGAAAATAAGTTGGGGACAACAAACCTACCTTTAAAATTTCATAAGAATCAGTGAAGAAATAGGATTTAACGATTTTTTAACGGCCTTTAAATCATTGGTGATGTCATCATAACCCAGTCGTTGTAGTTGTCGTCGTAGTTGTTGGTGTTGTTGTTGTCATGTTCGTTGTCGTGATTGTTGTTGTTCTCGTGTTGTTGTTTTTGTTGTTGTTGTTGTTGTTGTTGTTGTTGTTGTTGTTGTTGTTGTTGTTGTTGTTGTTGTTGTTGTCGTCGTCGTCGTCGATGTCATTTGTTGTTGTTGTTATCGTCGTCGTCGTCGTCATCGTCGTCGTTGTCAGAGGTTATTTCTAAAGATTTCATTGATAGTCTTTGTTCTCGTCACCAAGACTTGCTAAGAACAAGCTTGGAACAGCAAGAGTTCCAAGAACAAGATTAGAACAACTCATTACATCATTACCAGTACGTCATTTGTATTTAGAACACACTTTAGAAAAAAACTCTTCAGCTACAAACCAGTCACCCTCACATGGCGGAGGTGTTTGTCTAAACCACTTACTGAAATGTTTTGAGGTTTAATGACCATACACATGTTGAACCGGTGAGTGTCTTCCGCTGCTTAATTCGCAAATAACTATTTTATTAAAGTCCGCTTGAAACGCTCAAAGATGAAATTCCATGTTAAAAAGTGACAAAAGTTTCACATTTTCCCGTTGTAACAGCTTCCGATGATATTATATGAAAATTCTGATCCTCTGAGAGGATTCCCCGAAACAAAATCAGTTTGTACGCCTAATTTTAATAGAATTGTCCAAACAGTGTCGCTAATATTGTGCTAAAAGATGAATTCTAGAACAATGTCCAGACAGACACCACTTGGCCAAAAAAATTTCAGTGCTGGGAGATGAAAAAAAAAACTACCTCGCTACGCGCGGGCTTTGCCCGCGCTCCGCTTGGATAATAAATTAAGTAGATGTGCAACGCCAAGGCACTGCATACCCCAGCGAAAGACAAACCTCTCTCTCTCTCTCTCTCTCTCTCTCTCTCTCTCTCTCTCTCTCTCTCTCTCTCTCTCTCTCTCTCTCTCTCTCAAACACACACACACACGAACACACACACACACACACACACACACACACACACACACACACACCCAAGTTACACACGTACACACGTACACACATACACACTCACTCACACGCACTCACTCACTCTCTCACACACACTTCACTGTACACACAAAACACACCCCCATACGCACATATCGACAGACCGACATACACACCTTTACAAACAAACACACATACAAACAATCATACACTTACGCACACGCACAAACACAAACCAACCCTCCCACTCTCTCTCTCTCTCTTTCTCTCTCTCTTTATCTCTTATACAAACGGACACACACCCACACAAACACACACACACACACACATGTACATACGCACGCATGTACGCACGCACACACCCACAGACACACACACACACAGACACACACACACACACACACACACACACACACATTGACTCACACAAATCTCATACATATAAAACACACACTCATACGCACATACACGGTTGGCCCAGTGGTAAGGCGTCCGCCCCGTGATCGGGAGCTCGTGGGTTAGAACCCAGGCCGGGTCATACCTAAGACTTTAAAATTGGCAATCTAGTGGGTGCTCCGCCTGGCGGCTGGCATTATGGGGTTAGTGCATGCTAGGACTGGTTGGTCCGGTGTCAGAATAATGTGACAGGGTGAGACATGAAGCCTGTGCTGCGACTTCTGCCTTTTGTGTGGCGCACGTTATATCTCAAAGCAGCACCGCCCTGATAATTATGGAAACAAACAAACAAATACGCACATAGACAGACGGACACACACACCTTTACAAACAAACACATATACACACTCATACACACACAAACATACACACAAACTCATGCACACACAAATTCACACACACACACACTCCGGTTGGTCCGGTATCAGAATAATGTGACTGAGTGAGACATGAGCCTGTGCTGCGACTTCTGTCTTGTGTGTGGCGCACGTTATATGTCAAAGCAGCACCGCCCTGATATGGCCCTTCGTGGTCGGCTGGGCGTTAAGCAAACAAACAAACAAACACCCACACACACACACACACACACACACACACACTGTACATACGCACGCACACACACACACACACACACACACACACACACACACACACACACACACACACACACACACACACATTGACTCACACAAATCCCATACACACATAACACACACTTATACGCACATAGACCGGCACGGTTGGCCTAGTGGTAAGGCGTCCGCCCCGTGATCGGGAGGTCGTGGGTTCGAACCCCGGCCGGGTCATACCTAAGACTTTAAAATTAGCAATCTAGTGGCTGCTCCGCCTGGCGTCTGGAATTATGGGGTTAGTGCTAGGACTGAAATTTGTCCGGTGTCAGAATAATGTGACTGGGTGAGACATGAAGCCTGTGCTGCGACTTCTGTCTTGTGTGTGGCGCACGTTATATGTCAAAGCAGCACCGCCCTGATATGGCCCTTCGTGGTCGGCTGGGCGTTGAGCAAACAAACAAACAAATACGCACATAGACAGTCGGACACACACACCTTTACAAACAAACACATATACACACTCATACACACACAAACATACACACAAACTCATGCACACACACATTCACACATACACACCCACACACACACACTCTCTCTCTCAAACACACACACACACACACACACACACCAAGTCTCACACACACAAACACACTCACTCACACACACACACAAACACACTCACTCACACGCACGCACTCACTCTCCAACAAAAAACTTCATACACACAAAACACACACCCATACGCACATATGGACAGACGGACATGCACACCTTTACAAACAAACACACATACACGCACACGCATACACTTATGCCCAAACACACACACTTACACACACACATACAGACTCATGCACGCGTGCGCACGCACACACAAATACACACACACCACACACATACGAGTACAGACTCATGCACGCATGCGCGCGCGCACACACACACACACACACATACACACCCACACACACACACACACACACACACACAGTAACACTAACACATGTGCACAAAATGAACACAAACACACACACTGCGCGAGAGAGAAAGACTACAGGGAGGCATGACGTCATGATGCATTAATTGACGTCAAAGACTTTCGACCGTGACGTATTCTTCTTACGCGAGCTTTATCCATAGACTTGGAAACTACGGAATTTCTACCCGTCCAAAGCGGCCTGGGGTGGCGTTTGCTGAAAAAATGGGGGCGCCTATTTTACCCACCGTATTTTTGTTAGTATGGTCCCCATTTTTGGTGAACTTCCATCTCCAACTGTAGCACGTAGCCGGGCACAACGAATCCTTCTTTATCATGTATTATTCGGTGTGCACATTTCTCAAATCGATTACAGTATAGCGTTCACGGGATACCTCCAGCTTCGCTGGGACTAGCGTAAATCAATTAAAATTTCGAAATTAGTTTTATTACTTACAAAGTTAGTGAATGCTTGCCCCTCTGCCGATTTTTAAAAAATCCACAATGAATGATTTCATCATAAAAATGGAACCATCGCGTGTTGGTCACTTGGTGCATGAAAACGCCATTTTTTCTCAAAGCCGTGACCGGCGGGGTAACCGACTGCCAACTTCGATGCTAACTCACGTCGGTTTTCATGAGTTGAATGACAAAAAGAAAACACAAATTTGGACTCCTGATAAATATAAACACTCACCTTGAACAAGAGATGTCGAATTCCCAGTGAAAACGCAGTAAACAGAAATAAACTGGACGGTAAATTCCCATGCGCATAGTCTGTGACCTCTGGCACTAGTCAGCTGACGCGTCTCGCGCATCGCCGTAGGCACACATTTTGCGTGAGGCGGCGGAGTTTCCTATCCCTCTAAATATAGGTCCCTGCATGCACTAACCCCATAGTGCCAGACGCCAGGCGGAGCAGCCACTAGATTGCCAATTTTAAAGTCTTAGGTATGACCTGGCCGGGGTTCTAACCCACGATCTCCCGATCACGGGGCGGACGCCTTACCACTAGGCCAACCGTGTATACATGTGCGTATGAGTGTGTGTTTTGTGTGTATGAGATTTGTGTGAGTCAATGTGTGTGTGTGTGTGTGTGTCTGTTTCTGTGTGTCTGTGGGTGTGTGCGTGCGTACATGCGTGCGTATGTACATGTGTGTGTGTGGGTGTGTGTGTGTGGGTGTGTGTCTGTTTGTATAAGAGAGAAAGAGAGAGAGAAAGAGAGAGAGAGAGTGGGTGAGTGGGTGTGTGTTTGTGCGTGTGTGTAAGTGTATGTGTGGGTGTATGTGTGTTTGTTTGTAAAGGTGTGTATGTCCGTCTGTCTATATGTGCGTATGGGGGTGTGTTTTGTGTGTATGAGGTGTGTGTGAGAGAGTGAGTGAGTGCGTGTGAGTGAGTGTGTATGTGTGTACGTGTGTAACTTGGGGTATGTGTGTGTGTGTGTGTGTGTGTGTGTGTTCGTGTGTGTGTGTGTTTGCGAGAGAGAGAGAGAGAGAGAGAGAGAGAGAGAGAGAGAGAGAGAGAGACAGACAGACAGAGAGAGAGAGAGAGAGAGAGACAGACAGAGAGAGGTGTGTCTTTCGCTGGGGTATGCAGTGCCTTGGCGTTGCACATCTACTTAATTCCTTGTTCCCCCCCTCTCGATTCCTTTTTTCGCCACATATATATTGTCGTGTGAGGGGGTAGATGCGTGTACTGGCTGATTTTTTTTTTTTTTACTTCGGTCAGATACAGATGATTGGAAAAAAAACTTGTCATGGATTTCAGAATTTAATAGATCTGTTCGAAGTTTTTACGGGATGGGTCCTGTTACAATACAGACTGAATGTGCCCAAGATGAACTTTTGATTAAACATACACACACAAATGAATCTCTTGAGTTTGTTATACGGCGAATGTCCAGTTTCCACCACCATACCACGTCTGTGGTATGGTTTTTTTATACTGTTTGATTGAATAGACTGACGTGCATTCTCTCGCAAATGTGCGCGCGTGTGTGTTTGTCTGTGCCTCAGACTTATTAATCAAAGATGATGTTGCACATTGCAGATCTATGCGACAGGAGCAAGTGGACAAGACAGCTACATTTGTCTGAGCAAAGATCCAACGGTAAGCTCTTTTAGCCGAAGACAGCGAGCCTGGGTGCATGCATGCAAGCTTCTATCATGTTCGCGTGAGTGCTGCAGGGCTATTAGACGACTTTTCATTATTCTTGATTTGGAGATCCATGCAGGGTATTAGAAAGTGCAGAATATACACGTTTGAACAAATACAATGTGTGTTTGCTCTGAAAAAAAAAGACGCAACAAACAAACATTGTATTTGTTTAAAGTATCACAAATATTTATTACCTGTATCTGCATGTTTTGATAATGATGAAGGGTAAATTACTTTGACGTGTGCTTTTTTTTTTTTAACCACACTGATAACGAATGATAGAAACACAGACACACTTAATAACATATCCACAAAAATTGTAACAATAAATGTAAGCTGAACAATGCCTGCAACACATTTCA
Organism: Littorina saxatilis; assembly: GCF_037325665.1. Classification (NCBI taxonomy): domain Eukaryota; kingdom Metazoa; phylum Mollusca; class Gastropoda; order Littorinimorpha; family Littorinidae; genus Littorina; species Littorina saxatilis. Next base: position 74,080,495 of record NC_090256.1, on the reverse strand, counting down.
GGCCTCAGAAGGAAGTAATTATGAGATTCAGACAGAGAGAGAAAGCCCAACACGAAACCAGTTGTGACATTTTTTATTTCATTATGTAATATTAAAAACACGACAACAACGTATTTCCTGTACTTAGTTTCGTGCAATTATGGATTGCAAAGTATGTCTAATTGAGTGGCATAAAGAGGCACAGTTGCATGAAAAACCAACTCGGATCTTGACTAGGATCAGGATTTTACATGGACACAACCCAGAATTTAACATCCTGGGGGGAGGGGGGTACTGCGCCTTTCACATCAAGATGTAAAGATCTATTTTAAATAATACTTATTAGAAGGGAACAAAATCAAACAAACTACAACAATCGTTCTGAGGGGAGAGAATTGCCTCTTCCGAAGAAATTACCTCCCTTGCTTTTCTTGTCGTGACTTATGTAGAGTAAAGTGAATAGAAAGTGAATCAGTCAGTAACAAAAAAAAAACACAACATTTCTTAAGATCAATGAGGAGTCTTGAAGTATTTGTCAATGTTAATCTTGTATGCATAACAAACAATATATTACGGATTGATAATTAAAGAAAATCGTCTCTTCTACAGGGTTGACCCCCCCTAAAAAGGACACCCACAACCATGCAAATTACTTCTGCATCTGTTGAACCAATTATTTTATATATGGTATTCATTAACTTCAGTTTATGTTCTACCTTTCCAGTAAGTGGCAATTTTGTAAATTGAATGGTCTGACTTTTGTGCAATTTTAATTTTTTTCTCCAAATTCGGGGGTCGACTAAACAGAACGAGTTTTGACATTGAGCGGTAGCCATTTTTACCTAATTTAAACCCTTCAGCCTTTTACCTTTTTGATTATTTTGAATGTCTGAGTATGTAAAAACATCCCCTTCAACCCCCAGGCTATCGATGACCTGAAGAAAGCATGCAGTTACAGCTAGGTTCAGGGCAATCCTCAGACACGAAAGCGTTGGTGTCATTGGTGATGCAAAAGTTAGATAATTTAACCTACAAATTTGCCACTTTGTGAACTGCACATGCATAAAATCAAGTTTAAGTATGCTGAATATGAAGTTATCCAGTCAATTGGTGTAGAAGTTATAGCATTTCTGTCAGTTAACAGTATTTAAAATCTCTAAAGTAAAATCTGACATATTCGAAAGTTTTGCATAAACACCCAGACAATTTTTACGATACTCTCCTGAGCTTCTCCACTTCTCAGCCCTGTCTTGGAAATGAATTCGAATAAGGCAGTCAAAATAACTTAGTTTGTAGCACCCACCAATCAGAATAAGCATTAACTTTTGACACAGGAAATATCTTCTACCGAAAGCTCTCCTGGTTTTATTCTACATTTTTCCTGCATAATGGTAACAAATTTAATGATAAATCTAAACAACGAAGTGACTGTGGTAAGATGAACAAAGTTAAAAAACAAAGGATTACTGTAAATGGTTTACGAATCGAAATCTAAACAAGTTTTAATGATAAGTAAAATGATAAAAAAATAAAATTAAAAAAAAGCTAACGTCCTCGCATTTGTCCAGAATTATTCCATGTTTAACATGGGAACAGAGGGATAATTGGTCTAAAGAATTTTTAAAAAGGAGGGTTAGGGTTATCTGTATGCAATGCCTGCTATAGGTGAAAGACTTTTGTGGAAGCCATGGAAGAATGCATCGCTGTTGTGCTGGTTCAGCTTGAGGTCCTGTCCTAGCGAATATCCTGCACACACAAAAACACGACTTTTTAAGCCACTTATGTTGCATTTCGTGACATAGCTTTGTTAAAACCGTGTGCCTGATAATAATGACAGATTTTGTTGATATACATTTTTTTTTAAGACACCCCATATAATATTGTTTGACAATCTCTTTCAACATAGTTTACAAATCACCAATGTGTATACAAACGCAAATAACCCACAGGTCAATAAATTACTTTCCAGAGAGAGAGAGAGAGAGAGAGAGAGAGAGAGAGAGAGAGAGAGAGAGAGAGAGAGAGAGAGAGAGAGATTAAAACTAGAAAATGTGTGCTGTATAAAACAAGGATAATCACTGTCAAATCTTTGCTTGTACCTGCATGGTGTTTACTGCGCTATATACACAACCTGTTTTATTTCATTTATTTTTTTTATTTTTTTTTGGGGGGGGGGGGGGGGGGGGGATGTTTTGTGATGAGGGTTTTTTCAAAGCCTTTACTGCTTTAGTCATTGAATCCACCCGACTTCGATTTATTGTTCAGTGATGGGTAATTGTGTGACCAACTATGTAAGTTAGTGATTGTTCTGGCTTCATACAATGACATTGCATTAATTTTATAAGTGTATGTGTGTGTGTTTCAGGCAAAAGCTGATATTACAGTCCTAGTTGTATGCAGTACCTCTGCTTCTTCGTTCAGGAATCAAAGTATACAATCTAAACCGATTATTTTGTTCAATAATGTTCAGCTTACCATCCCGAAGAAGGCAGTAACGTGCCGAGATATTGATTATAGATATTAACGTACCTAACCTGGTTACTGGTGTGTTTTCTTTTTATTTCAATAATGTAAATGTGTGACAACTTGCAGGGTACTTGATGTTCAGAGCAATTTTTCTGGCAAAAGACCTTTTATGGATCAAAGAAAACTTTTGTCATGGTGCACAAGTCAATCAATTTGGTTGATAAATAATTTGTGCTGCATTTTCCCTGGTTCCAAAACGTAGTATGTATTACCACATGTCCTTACCTGTCATTGGCATCACATGATTCTCTGCAAGCAGTCTTTTGTGGAAATACGTCATTTAACACTTGCACTTATAGTAGGTGGCTGTGGAACGGAGGACATGCAACGACAACGAACAACAAAAGACAAAGTGTGGAGTACACTCATTTTTCTTAACATGTGCTAAGTTTCTTTGAGAATGCTCCAAGTGAAAATCAGGGGTTCCTAGGCCTGATATCACAATTAAACAGCTTCTTCTCAGAATCAGGAGGGAAAAAAACTGTTATATGGCGGCGAGATGTCGTGACAACTGAGAACAGACAGCAGCAGCAGCAACAACAACATTGCTAAATCGTCGCTTTAACAAAATTTCATGTTTAGCATCGCAGACAAAGCACGGCTACTGATCCGACCAAAGCCACACTTCATGCACGATGGGCACATTGTTATGGCCAGCTTGTTAACGTGCGCATTGTGTATGTTTTACATAGAATTGAATGTGTTTGTCGTTGTGTCTGTCATCTATCCTAGTCGTTTGATTTAGAATAAAGCAAACTTATTACAATGACGATTTTCTTCGGTTTTTGATGAAGGATTGGCATCAAGACTTTTCCTATTTTCCAACTCTGCCACCATACACTGGCCGTTCAGGTCTGCATGTCGACCACATGGTGTGTGATCAGATTTTTCGGACATGTTCACAATGCTTACATGACCACCAAATGGAAAATCAGTTGGTATTCGTTATGTTTTTGTGTTAGCACAATCTTCATACAAGTAAACAGAAACAGTTTTGTTGCAAACAGAGCCTTCATAAGAAAAAATGCTTCTAAGTCAAAATACATACCCCCTTTTTCGTATTGCGTAAAATATACCCATAAATTCTGGACACGACATCATATTTTTATTTTTTTCACAACAATGAAACCAAACTTTAGCATATGTTTTAGCAATATATTCACAATAAAACCTATGAGTTTGAAGGCTGCATCTTGTTTTGTTAATTTTTGAGAATTATTTTGCAAACCCATGCAAATGGCCAGTTTCTGGGGAGAGACGTAGAGATTACATGCCGAGTCTCAGTGATTATCAAAAATAATGGTCGAAGTTAGCGGATCATGAAAAATGCGAGCTTCAGCGAGCTTTTTCATGACCGCGAACTGAGACCATTATTTTTGATAATCACTGAGACGAGGTATGTAACCTCTTTATCCCTCCTTTCTTCAGTTATTCAAAGAAAAGAGGAGTTTTTGTGCGAAAGTTTGATCAAATCATATTCACCCAACCAGTCTACCTGCGCAGGCGATCGATTAATGCGCGGTTGTATAGTTCCGTGCAAATCATTCAAATTTGTTCACACTTCTTGTCAGTTTCCATGTTTTGAACTAAAATCAAGTACACAGTTATGTTGTCATTCTGCTGTGGCAGTAAAGGCAGATAGTGTGTGTTCTGTTCATGTTTTGGTATCGCTCAGGAAATGTTCTTTCCTCGAATGTGACTAGCAGACGAAGTTTTACACCCGTGTTCCAACGCTAAAAACTGTATGAAGTTTAGTTTTCTGGGGCAAAATAGTGTATGAAACCGCTGCATGTTCTTCAAGTTGATTAAATGTTTGCAATTGATTGCGTGTGATCTGTTTATAAAATGAAATATTGTTGAAAACTGACCGTCGGATTGCAGTCTTGTCGATGCAGCCGAAATCTGGAAGGGGAACTACTCGTGTCGCTAGACAAAGTATGAGAGTTACTTTTCCTTGGAATCTTGCTAGCGATAAACGATTGTGCACGGCAGATCTGAATTCAGAAAACAACCAAACTCATGGATTTTATATTGAGATTCATGTGTTCAAGCCTGTAGTTGCTGGTTTAAATGCGGTATGGTTGTATTGTTTGCTCCAGAAATGTATATTTTGTACGTTAGAGTGTTCTGAACTTTTGAGTCGCAAAAAGTAGATCCACAATGTGTACAGTCTCTACCCATGAGCTATCGAAGATTCAGGCCCGTTGTTGGGTAAGTGATTTTGGTTGTTGGGTAAGTTACCGAAAAATAACTAGCCCTACAAGTTTACAGAGAGAAAGAAGCAGAGGGGGGGATAATGGAGAGATAATGGCCAGTATAGAAAGAGTTAATAAGTAAACTAATGTCAGAAGTAGGTATTTACCTTGTTTGCCTTCGCGTTCTTGATAGCCCGCTGCAGCATTTGTATCACTTCCCTTGACATTCAAAACGCCAATGTATTTCTGAAAGGAAAATAAAGATATTGACCGAAACATCACACAAGTGGTATATCGTGCTAGGTTTTGTTTACAGTGCCTGTTCTACGACCACATCTGATTGTAATTTGAATAAAGAAAAACTGTATCCATTTATTACTTCTCTATTTGTGTGTGTTTGTGTGTGTGCAGGGGCGGATCACATCATTTTTAAGGGGGAGTTTCCAAATTTCTTTTAGGGACAATTTGACGACGCGAAGCGTTTAGTTGAAGACGCGAAGCGTTCAACCTCCTTGGGGGGGGGTCCGACAAATGTTGATAAAAACAAGGAAAATGGATCAATCTGAGCCAAGAAACATCCCCTAATACACCTTCCAAAAAAGTAAATATATTAAGAAGAAAAATCTGAATCACAACAAGGACAATTGATCGACCTGGCGCAACCTGAGCAAACTAATTAGCCAACTTCTTTCCAAAATCGTCACTTAGAATACAAAGGCCGGCTCCTAAGTGGTCCGGAAACCCCGGAACCCCCCTCCGGATCCGCCCAGTGTGTGTGTGTGTTGTGTGTGTGTGTGACCGATGACCTTCTCTAAATTCTAATCGTTGCGTTTGCATGGTAATAAAGTTTTAATACTGGATATGCCCATGAAAAAATATCATTTCTTGTTCATGTCATTGTGTGTGTGTGGCCAGGACCGTGACTTCTGCTTGCCTCGACGTCTTCAGAAAAGACACAAAATGCCAGCAGGCGTATGTTCTTGGAGCACTCAGTATGCCGTCATCTGCAAACAAATAAATACAAATTATTCAATTGTGTAAATAAAGAACAATCATTTTAATATTACAACAAAAAATTCATATAACTGTAGTCTTCACCAGAGACATCCACTACACTATCTTAAAATAAAACTGCCGTAAAAAATTGAAATACTATAAAACTTACCCCCACTCAGATCTATTTGGGATTATTCAAGTTTCAACCATGAAACGATGCCGGTTTGGACAGATCTGCTAGTTTGCCGCTGAAACTGAAATCAAAGGCGATCTTCAGAACTATTTCTAATCTTGTATTTGTGATTAATATAAAATACTGATCTTCCCAATAGAAGCTGATGTGTATACACATGACCAGGACAAGGTATTTTGTTACAGGGCATTTACGCAGACGCCGCAGTTCAAAATATCGTTTTAGATCTGATTTTGTACAGCAGTCTATGTGATTCAGAATCGTCTGCCCTTTTTCGGTTTAACATTTTATGGACGATACGCGATTCCTATGAGACTACTCAATCATAACTGATGACAAATTCAGAAACAGATGATGGTTTCAAGTAGGCTACAGTAATGATTCGTTAAAAATGTCAAGCCACTCGTCGATCATTCACACTCAAAGAACCCAAGCCAAATCTGCTCTGGTTCCGAGCAGCTTTTTCCAACTGAGACCCTAATTGTTACGCATCTGCCGCGAAAAGATAGACCACAAACAAGCGGCACTGTACCATGCTTTCGTTTATGTTGCTAAACAGATTAAATGTGCATTGTAAATGTGCTTACAGCAAAGAAATGCATCCTTACTTACCACAAAAATACTGGTACCACATTCATCGCACTTGTGTCTTCTTACCAAAACCTATCGATATGTTTGTTTACGATATATTGGTAATTACTAACCGTTAACTATTTTTCAAAAATCTTAAATGACTTTTAAGAATCAAAGAAAGATTCGCTAAAACGGTTGACTTCAGAAAATAAGCAATATTTTTCTGAACCATGAAATAAAAATCGAAAACTCCGTTTGATCTTTTATTTTGGTATATTGATGACAACAGCCGGAACTGAAAGTACCAGAACCAAAAATTAAGGGCATTAATCAGGTAAACTAAGAAGATTGTCGTTCCTGGCGCGCACTTCACATGTCCGTCAAACAGTGTCCGAGTGAGAGAATTTTTTTTTTTTTCGCAGTTCGACAGTATATGAGGCCCTTCTTCATATCAAAGTGTAAAGGTTGCTGAACGATGTTTTTCCTTTTTGCTTGTTTAGTTACACTTTAAGATTTAGTATCATTGTATCAAAATATTGTTCCATTCACATACAGACATACACACAGACAGACGGACAAAGTGAATCCAGTATGCCCCCCCCCCCCAACTTCATTGGGCTGGGGTATAAATATCAATATCACTAAAGATTTAGTATCATTGTATCAAAATATTGTTCCATATACATATATACACACAGACAGATGGACAAAGTGAATCCAGTATACCCCCCTCCAACTTCGTTGGGCTGGGGTATACATATTGTTCCATATCTGACAACATTTCACGGGTGAAGCAAGTTTACCTTTAGTAGAGTTTCAGAACAATCATGTAAATTAGTAAGCTTTCAGAACAATCACGTATGAGGGCTTACATGTTTACGATGAAATAAATAGTAGACTTTCAGAACAATCATGTAGGCCTAATAGTCACTTTTCAGAACAATCACGCGTAACACACGTCAACCTTGTATGTGACGTCAAACGTAGCTTGTTGGCGCTTTTCTTCCAGTCTAAATATGTACAGAGCTGTGATCATACGTGTATCCTTGGCATTCGATGTCAGTAATCCCATACGTTTTGGGCTTATTTTTGTGGGCCACAAACGCGAAATGTGCCCCACAAATTTTTGGGCTTATTTTTGTGGGGCACATTTTGGTTTTGTGGGCCACAAACTAAAATAAGGGGCACAAATTGAGCTCCATAAAAAATAAGGACAAATATTTGTGGGGCTTAAGGTATTAGAACACACCTGACAGTACGCTGGAGTAGCCTCCCTTCCCGGATTTAGAACGCGTTTCGTGTCGTAACAGATTATCCACTTATTAGCCATATCCGTATGCAAAATAATGAAATAAACATTAGGAAATGTCAGAAGTTTACAACTATCGACATTCTCTATCAGTGCAATAAAAAAACAATCGTTAGAACTTGCATTTACGACATGTCGTGCGTGCGTTTGTTCCCGACACTTTCTGCAATCTTGCTTCCACACAAGTGAGTATATATCAGATATCAGATGTTTTTGAATGCGCAATGGTTTGCAGAGTATGTTTAGCGCTTAGCGTCATACTGCTTTCCGAAGGAAGACTGAGAAATCAGCCCGAATTTCTATGTGAGTAACCTAACACTGGCAATGTCAATGTGATGCAGTAGCTGGCAAGCAGTACTAATACTAGCCCAGAGTTGCAGGCACTAGGTCAACCCCACCTGCCCCTTGTTACCCCCACCCCCATACTTCGCTGCCAGCCAGCCAGCCAGCAGCGGTCACTGAGTGCAGACTTTGGAGAGTACATATATGAAAGAGGTCAGCTGTGCAGGATTAAGAGCAGTGCTGAACAAGTTCTTGCTCAAATAAAACCATTACCATGTAACTGTTTCCAACGAGTTAATGTAACTATGTTGATATCATTGTAAGAGCATGAGCGAATTGCTTTATAATCTTGAACTTTAGCATTGTAAATTCATTGCTCACTATTTTTATTTAGTGGCATTTAAGCCTCCAATTTTGCACGTAGGCATTCTCTCATCATTTTTGTCGATTAAATGTCTAAATGACTTTATTTTGCTTAAGTTTGGAGCTCAATCTATCAATTATATTCACGACAAATATTCTTTAAGTACAGGGACTTGCATCAAAAATAAGTAAAATATGCTACTTGACTGTGAATGTGATGAATTTACAATGCTAAACTGAGGCTTTAGCAAAGTTCAAGATTACATGTTGTGACTTCTGCGTCTGCTCACCTTAATCTAAATCACACACCACGTTAGTAGGGTAACGATCTAGCACACTAAAAAACACTGGGTTTCCTATAAATACCAAGGTCAGCCAGTAGTGTTACTAGTAATACTAGTTAGCACCTATGGATTTGAACACAACGCGAGGCATACTGATTGTGCAACATTACACAGAAAAAAAATATAGCTTTACACGTGATAATCAGGGTTCGACACTAGCGGGGGCGGGGGGCGGAACGCCCCAGAGTTTTGTGTTCCGCCCCAAACATTGCTGAAGCTTGGGGCCCACTCCGCCCCAGGATAAATTCCAACAATGACAAACCAAAAATTCTAATGCCAGCAGAGCCAATCACTAAAAATCGCCAGTCAAAGTCGTCACTGAAATTTGCGTTACGATCAATGCCGCAGTCAAGAAAAAAACACATTCAAATCGTCGAAGGACAATGTCGTAAGGGAAATAACTCCCAGATTGCGCTCTTTAGCGTGAGAGATAAGTATCGCCTTCAAATGCCAAACGCAAAATGTGGCGACACATCCCTGGTGTAAAAAGACATGGAAATGAAGATGAAGAACAGGGTGGAGAGAAACGAAAAAAGGAGACCGATGCAGCCAAAAGCGCGAAGCGCTGTCGTAATTTCAATGTCAAATGGTTGAAAGAATTTCCCTGGCTTCAGTACGATGAAGAAAAACAGACAATGCATTGCCGCACGTCAATACTGAGAGTGGGCCCCAGATTTTTTTTTTCCGCCCCAGCAATTTCCATCTCTGGGGCCAGTGTAGCCCCAGGCCAAATAAGTTAGTGTCGACCCCTGATAATGAATTGCAGTATACTACATCATAATTTTCATACTGATACAGTGATAGTAATAATTATGATAATTTAAGATTTGTGTGTGTCATGATTTCATCTGAATTCTTATGATGTGTACCAACTACAATAGCTTTCAAATCGATCAATAAGTGAATAAAATCAAAATTTATTTTTTCTTGTTTGCCTCTTTACAGCTCCCAAGGGCCACATGAGACTCACACAGGTGGAAGTTTCAGTTTGCCAACACTGTGTATGCCAGTCAAATCTGTTCAAAAACGCCACAACCACAGCCTCAACCACAGCTTCGGAAACTACCGGTAAGTGTATGGTTTAATTGTGTATACAGTGGACCCCTCTTTTAAAGAACCCCCAGTATGTCAGATTTCCTATTAGGCCAACAAAAAAAAATTGTCTGTTTAGGGTAACATGACCAAAAAAAGTAGGGTCGGTAGGTAGGTAGGTTTTTTTTTTTTTTGTTTGTTTTTTTTGTGTGTGTGTGTAAATGAAACGCCAAATGTCTCTTTTTAGCATTTTTACCTCTTTTTTTTTCTTTTTTTTTTTTAAATTAAAAAAAAGTTTTTGGGTCGGCGCCAAATCGATAGGGTCGGTCGGGTTACCCTAAACAGACAATTTTTTTTTTTTGGCCTTAAGTATTAGACATCCTCTCCTGTCTGAAAAGAATCTAAATAGAGAAATCAGGTCTAAAAAAGGGGTTCCACTGTCATGTGTTTGACTTTGTTTTCTGTGTACACAGTCTAAAATTACTTCTGCGTTTGTGGGCTAAACATTTTACGTGTATGACCGTTTTTACCCCGCCATTTAGACAGCCATACGCCACTTTCGGAGGAAGCATGCTGGGCATTTTCGTGTTTCTATTATTACCCACCGAACTCTGTATAGATTACAGGATCTTTTTGGTGCGCACTTGGTCTTGTGCTTGCGTGTACACACGAAGGGGGATAAAGCACTAGCAGGGCTGCACATAAGTTGATCGGGAGATCGGGAAAATATCCACCTGAAATCAAGTATTTAACTTAAAAAAACAAGAAGGGAAAGTTGTTGGAACGTTGTTATTGACAATTTTACGTTACATATGTTGACCCAACGGTCTTTTAAGCGCAGAGTCAAACAATAAACAACAAGGACTTAGCTTGGCTGATTTACTTGTCTGTGGCTGTGCACTTAAAAGACTGTTGGGTCGACATATTTGTGACAACAACTTACCTTTATGGTTTCCCATAAATTCATTTATGTTCTGAATTTGTGCTAACAACCCAAGGGAGACAACCACTTCACACAATCATACTATGAAACAAGCCAACACTGTGATTGCGAATGTTGTCGCTGAATCTACCCAGCGACTGCATTTTTGAGAAAACCAACGTATTTATACATATCATCAATCAAAAATGCATACTGTTTAGCACCAAATTGTTTGGATACATAATCATCATCAATCAATCAATCAACATGAGGCTTATATCGCGTGTATTCCGTGGGTACAGTTCTAAGCGCAGGGATTTTTGATTTTTTAAAATTTTTATTGTATGCAATTTATATCGCGCACATATTCAAGGCGCAGGGATTTATTTATGCCGTGTGAGATGGAATTTTTTACACAATACATCACGCATTCACATCGGCCAGCAGATCGCAGCCATTTCGGCGCATATCCTACTTTTCACGGCCTATTATTCCAAGTCACACGTATTTAGGTGGACATTTTTATTTATGCCTATGCAATTTTGTCAGGAAAGACCCTTTTGTCAATCGTGGGATCTTTAACGTGCACACCCCAATGTAGTGTACACGAAGGGACCTCGGTTTTTCATCTCATCCGAGGCAACATGTTATTATAAAGTACCCGAAATTGTGAGAGTATCCGGTCGACTAGATGGACAATTGCCTCCCTTATTATATCACACCGGCCTTCTCACAATAAATACTAGCTGCCTTACAGTCACCTGGCAGCAGGTTAAATGCAACATTATTTACATCACAATCATTGAAATTTGTTTTACAGGTTAATGCAACATTATTTACATCACCATCATCGAAAAAGTTTGTTTTACACACTGGGGACCAAGTTTCCCCTCTTTTTACATCACTGGCGGTAAAACGCCCTCAAATTGTATGTACAGCAGGAAAAAAGTTTGTAAACACTTTTATTGGCCCTCACTTGCCCTGTTTACAGACCCACTGTAAGCCACCACATGTACCCTTACAGTGAATTTGTATAAGGTTATCGTGCGCCTTACTAGGTATCGCAAAACAAACAAACCCAACATGTGCATTGTTTTTAGACAGCACACGCCAGTAACAAAAATGAACAATGGGCATTCCCTTCCATGGTAATACGTTGCACCATCTACAGACCTATTGTAAGCCACCAAATGTGCCCTTACAGTCAATTTGTAGAAAGGTTATCATGCCCATAATTGTTATCCACAAAAGCATTAATATATATATACATTGTTGTCAGTATCGGCAGAACCTTATGTGTTATTAACATATCAATTGAAAAACAATCTTGCGATATTGTAATTAGCCTTATCTGCAGACCAAATGCAAGCCACCAAATGTGCCCTTGCACTCAATTTGCAGAACCGGCCTCCTGACAGTAGCAGCAATTCAAGAAATTGGGTGGCAGGCGGGGTTGAGGTGGAAAACTTTGCGGACTGAGTGGACGCGTTCTTTCTTGTTGACATGTTGTAGGTGGAAGGAAGCATTGCCTTATGGGTATTTAAACGATGGTATGAAATTTTCGGATTGGGTACGAAACGAGAATTCCTCAACAGTTCACTACTCTTGCCAACCATTCCTTCACATAAATTATATTTTATGGTTTCCCATAAATCCATTTATGTTCTGAATTTGTTTGTGCTAACAACCCAAGGGAGACAACCACTTCACACACTCATACTATGAAACAAGCCAACACTGTGATTGCGAATGTTGTCAATGGATCTACCCAGGAGGCCGACGTCTTTCCACCATGCCACTGCGCCCGTCAGATATATCATATATATATATAATAAATATATATATATATGTAATTGTAAGCGAAACCAAATTCTGCACAAAAGGGTGACCACCCTGGATTTGAACCCATTCTTTAATTTGGACACCAAAGTCTAGTGCTTTACCAATTGAGCTAAAATTCATACCCCCATTTTAACACATACCAACATTCAAGGGCGAGTAGGTGTTGCATTTAAAAGTGCACATGTCAAGGTCTCTTCTGCTTATCATGGTACTAACTGACTCACGTGCTATTTGTGAAACACTTCCATTGTTATCCAGTTGCTCTAGCGCTGAGAGTTTAAACTCCAATGTGTAGGAAATCATTTGCGGCATCTTGTCACACTGAGATCTTTGCAGCGCGCGCGAAATATTTTCAATTTCTGAAAAACAACAACAGAACACTTAATAATATTTTTAATTTCACCTTACTCTAAGTCTAATGACATGGGTGCAACCTGGAAAATTCCAAAAACCTGCAAAAGTTGGGCGGGGTACAAGGGCAGCGCCCCGTTGGGGGGGTCTGGGAGGCTTCGCCCCCCATAAGCTGAAGCTTTTTTAGTATTTAAAAATAAAAATGCAAAAAAAAACCTCTCCTGGAACAAAAACATACAAAGTAAACCATACTATTCATCCTAAAATTTGTGCTCTCTTACTAGTCTTAGTGATTCATGAATCATTATTATGCTCGTCAACTTTTCAAAAACCGCCACTGCCGGCAGCCGATGAAACCAAAAACCGGTTGCCGGCGTGTAGCCGGCAGAGTTGCACCCATGTAATGATAAAAAAAAAATAGGGGGTGGGCGTAAAAAAATAGGGGGTGGGCGTTTACTGGGCACCGTACCCTGTGCGCATAATTTGACCAAAACTAGGGGGTGGGCGTTTACTCGATACTGGGCGTATACAAGGTAGTTTACGGTTCTTGAATCAAGGTCTTCCTTTTCCGCTAGATTCACTCATCACTGTTGCATTTTTATAATTACAGGTTCGGCGCCAAGCCCCACCAGAAGTCCTGAGAGTCAACTACTTCACACTTGAAGATGTTCGAAAGGATAGCCTTAGTGTTGGAACTCTAGATTTCACAATTAAAGTTGCCAGACAGAATTCTCACTTGTTGATGCTGCATGAAATGATGAATGCTTGCAAGTATGCATGAAATCGATTAGTGTGCATGTTAAAAACTCTCTCTCTCTCTCTCTCTCTCTCTCTCTCTCTCTCTCTCTCTCTCTTTGTAACACAAACAAACACACACACTTGAGTTATTCCTGTGGTCTTTGGCCTGGATTCCAGCGGGACATTTTCTTGTGTGGGATCCTGAAGACAAAATCACAAAATCAATGAAATACTTGATAAACATCTGAAAGCTTCTTCAAATTGAATATTAAACTTAAAATCCGCATTCATTTTCTAATATTTTATATTAACAACTAAGGTTGCCACACTGAATTCTCACATTCGTATGCTTCATTAATGCTCTCTCTCATACACACACGCGCATGCAGACGCACACACACTTACTAGTGTTGTTCCTTTGGTCTTGGTTCAGGCCTGTCATCTTGTTAGGATTCCTGAAGATAAATCAATTGCATAATCGATCAACAGCTTCAACTTCAAATGGAACATTGAACTGTTTAAATCAGGAATACCTTTTAGAAACAGACAATGTCATTCTTATGATTTTATTGAATCACTTGAGAAAAAGTGACTCTATGTAATCGGTCAGTGTTAGTCTGTACACGTGTAATAAATAATTGATACACGTGTAATAAATGATTAATGCACGTGTAATAATCATTTTTACGCGTGTAATAAATAATTCATACACGTGTAAGAAATGATTAAATACGCGTGTAATAAATATTTCATGCGCGTGTAAGAAATGATTAAATACGCGTGTAATAAATATTTCATGCGCGTGTAAGAAATGATTAAATACACGTGCAGGAAATAGTTTATACGCGTGTAAGAAATGATTAAATACACGTGTAGGAAATTATTTAAATACACGTGTATTTAATCATTACATACACCCGTAATAAACTTAAAACTTGAATCGGAAAATATACGACATGCAAAGCAACAACTCTCGTCTATTCTACTTCCGGTTCGCGCGCACAACAACCGACTTCATCTGATAAAACAAGTAACTTACCTTTCCAATGCTGTGCGAGCCTGGGCAAAGGCGTTAAATTGTTCTCGCAAACCTTCTAAGCTGACATTGACGTTTGCCGCTTCCGTCATCTTGAGCTGTAAGCGTGCAAAGCGAGGCGATGAAGACGCATAGAGTGTTTTTCATGTGGATTCCCAGTCCGAGTTTTTAAGTCGCTTAACCACGTGACTCCTGCATTTTTAACGCTTGTATGAAATATTTATTACACGCGTATTTATTCATTTCTTACGCGTGTATGAAAAAATGTATTACACGTGTATTTAATCATGTCTTACACGTGTACGAAATGATTAAATACACGTGGAATAAAAATGTCATACACGTGTACGAAATGATTAAATACACGCGTAATAAATATTTCATGCGCGTGTAAGAAATATTTAATACACGCGTAATAATCATTTCATGCGCGTGTAAAAAATATTTAAATACACGTGTAATAAATAATTACACGTGTATTTAAATATTTCTTACACGCGCATGAAATGTTAATTACGCGTGTATTTAATCATTTCTTACACGAGTATGAAATATTTATTACACGTGTATTTAATCATTATGCTATTCCATAGCGTGTATTTATGTTTTATTACACGCGTAATGGTTATGAGCCAAACGGCTTTCCATAGTATTATGTAGCGGCGCGCGCAGAGTTGGCGATCCCCTTGCTACAGTATCTCT
>NC_090256.1:73675112-73685112 GCF_037325665.1 Littorina saxatilis | reverse complement strand
TCCCTTCCTCTCTCTCTTTCTCCTTCTGTCTCTGTCTCCCTCCCCCCTTCCTCTCTCTCTTTCTCGTTCTGTCTCTGTCTCCCTCCCCCCCTCCCCTTCCTCTCTCTCTTTCTCGTTCTGTCTCTGTCTCTGTCTCCCTCCCCCCCTCCCCTTCCTCTCTCTCTTTCTCCTTCTGTCTCTGTCTCCCTCCCCTCCCTTCCTCTCTCTCTTTCTCCTTCTGTCTCTGTCTCCCTCCCCTCCCTTCCTCTCTCTCTTTCTCGTTCTGTCTCTGTCTCCCTCCCCCCCTCCCCTTCCTCTCTCTCTTTCTCGTTCTGTCTCTGTCTCCCTCCCCCCCCTCCCTTCCTCTCTCTCTTTCTCGTTCTTTCTCTGTCTCCCTCCCCTCCCTTCCTCTCTCTCTTTCTCGTTCTGTCTCTGTCTCCCTCCCCCCTCCCCTTCCTCTCTCTCTTTCTCCTTCTGTCTCTGTCTCCCTCCCCTCCCTTCCTCTCTCTCTTTCTCCTTCTGTCTCTGTCTCCCTCCCCCCTTCCTCTCTCTCTTTCTCGTTCTGTCTCTGTCTCCCTCCCCCCTCCCCTTCCTCTCTCTCTTTCTCGTTCTGTCTCTGTCTCCCTCCCCTCCCTTCCTCTCTCTCTTTCTCGTTCTGTCTCTGTCTCCCTCCCCCCCTCCCCTTCCTCTCTCTCTTTCTCGTTCTGTCTCTGTCTCCCTCCCCTCCCTTCCTCTCTCTCTTTCTCGTTCTGTCTCTGTCTCCCTCCCCCCTCCCCTTCCTCTCTCTCTTTCTCGTTCTGTCTCTGTCACCCTCCCCTCCCTTCCTCTCTCTCTTTCTCCTTCTGTCTCTGTCTCCCTCCCCTCCCTTCCTCTCTCTCTTTCTCCTTCTGTCTCTGTCTCCCTCCCCTCCCTTCCTCTCTCTCTTTCTCCTTCTGTCTCTGTCTCCCTCCCCCCTTCCTCTCTCTCTTTCTCCTTCTGTCTCTGTCTCTGTCTCAGCCCCCCCCCCCCCCCCCCCCCCACCCCTCTCTTTTTTGACTTTCGTCATTTATAATACCGTTGTATCAATTTGACACCACCCCCACCCCATGTGCACACACCAAGTTCGATTCGTCATATCGTAGTCCTCGAACCCGCACCTTGTTTTGTTTCTATACAAGTGCGAACAGTTATGCGCTCAGTTGTCAGTTATGTGTGTTACTAATAAGGAAGATGTTGTCATCGGAAATGCCTCATTTTCAGCGCCTCTACAGTCAGTGCACCTGCTGTTTCCCAATTTGGGTAGTCAGAACCAATATATCAGTGACGTCACAGAGTCGAGCCCCGACGGTGGCTGCCGGAAGATATTTTTGTGTCCCAGAGTTTACAAGTTGAAACTATCTGTGTATCCAATCGCAAACAGAATTCACACGCTCTCGCGGAGAATGTTGCGTGTGTGTGTGTGTGTGTGTGTGTGTTGGTACGAATATCTGTGTGTGTGTGTTGCCGGGGGAGGGGGGGGGAAGGGATGGGTGGGGGTCCTTGTTTGCTTGCAAGTTTGTTCGGTGTTAATTCGTCATCACAAGATTAATTCTCTAGCCAAGTTTGTCACACCACAAAAAGTTCAATGACTTTTCGGTCAGCATCATGGCGGGAACTTTTAATCGTTGAGATTTTCAACTGTTTCCCGGCGAACTTTGAATAATTAGGCTACTAGCAACATTGGCGTTTCATGTGTATCCTTGAGAGATAGTTTACTGACCTTTTTGGATTCCGTCTGTAACCTCGCCTGGTCATAACTTTGGGCGGGATAGGAAACTATATCTCACACAGTTCGTTGACTGCACGGTGAAACTCGTAGCGAGAGCTCTTAATCGTCGTGATTTTCATCTGTATCCTCCAGGCCTTTGAATAATTACTGGTCTAATTAACCCCTGATACAGTCTGCGTCCTTGGGTGATCGTTTATTGACCTTTTTTGTTTGTTCAGTGTTGACCTCGACAGGATATGTATATATAATACGTTTTTAGCGGAAAGGGGAATATTGATCCACAAAATTCATGACAAATTATGAAATGTCAATGAACTCACTGAATAAGCATGGCGTAGATGGACTGATTGCTTGCGAAATTAGGTTTGAATTTAAATAAAACGGTTGTCATTTTTAAATCGAATAAAACACCGTTACAACTGTAATATATACAAACTGTAATCAATCAATCAATAATAATAAACGTACCTGGGTGCTGGTTGGAGCCAGAGGGAATTCACATAAAAGGTTGTTAGTGTAACCGGATGAAAAGACCTGAAACAATTTGAATTTACACAGAACGCCTTTGTTTAGTTGAAGTCAGCCCCAATAGATGTAGTTGGACCAGAGATGCTATACCTTTAGTTATATCTGATTCGACCTTGGAATGACACGATTACAGAGCGAGAGCATTCGGAGATCGTAGCAAAGTTTTGGCTTTTACAGTTCATGTTGTGCTTATACAACCTTTGGGGGCATATAGGCATTGCATGACAGTGAAACTGTGGCTAATTACTTGTCATTATCTATGTGATCTTTAGAGGTTGAGTCTGATCAAAAGAGGTTTCCTAATGGTGGAAAACCTGTTTGGTGTGAACCGTCATGCTAAGATGGCGTGACCAAGAGGACTTTGATGCCAGGTTGATGAGAGTATAGCTTTAAGTTTTAATAGACTTGTGTATTGTCTGGTGTTTAGTGTACTCAATTATTCGGACAATTATAGCACATTTTCCTGAATTATTCGAGTTACCTTTTTTGATTTAATCCTGATTTCTCAGGTATGTCAGAAATGAGTAATTAGGCTTGTTAAAACATGATTAAAAAAACACGGGGATTTAAAAAAAAATGTTTTATTATATTTTTATTATACTCTAACATTACAGAGTGTTTTATCAACCCTCGCAAGAAAAAAAACCCTGTGCATAACATTGGCTTATTTGACCATCATTTTCAGGGTGTTAGTGGGAGCGCCGAGAGCACAGACGTCGCAACCAGGTATAGAGAAAGGAGGAGCCGTATACAGGTGTCGCACTGACCGCGTCAATTCCTGTCAGGAGATTCCTTTCGACATTCTCGGTAAGTTGCGTGACGATCTGCATTGACCTTGCACTGTTTGCATGCTACCAAATGAAATGTTTTGAATACAGAGTTAGATTCACAAACGGATGATTTGAGAAAGAACCAAGCATGCAACGTATGCTCTAATATAGATTATGTCGACACTCACGTTTAGGAGTGAATACATGAGAAGGAGCACGGACACCCCCCCCCCACACACACACACACACATACACACTCACACAAGTACGCAGGCACGCATTCACACACACACACACACACACACTTACACACACACACACACACACACTGACACACACACACACACACACAATGACACACACACACACACACACACACACACACACATACAAACACACATACACACACACACATGCAAACACCCCCCCCTCACACACACATACACACACACGCACACACCCCCCACACACACACACATACAAACACACACACACACATACAAACACACACCCACACACACACACACACACACACAATGACACACACACACACACACGCACACACACACACACACACACACACACACACACACACATACAAACACACATACACACACACATGCAAACACCCCCACACACACACACACACATACACACACACGCACACACACACCCCCCACACACACACACACATACAAACACACACACACACACATACAAACACACACCCACACACCCACACACACACACACACAATGACACACACACACACACACACACGCACACACACACACACACTCACACACACGCACACACACACACCCAACCCCCTTTCCCACAAAAATACCGATCCTGATAAATGTATCCCCAGTCTTACCTGTCAATAAAGACCGGCACGGTTGGCCTAGTGGTAAGGCGTCCGCCCCGTGATCGGGAGGTCGTGGGTTCGAAGCCCGGCCGGGTCATACCTAAGACTTTAAAATTGGCAATCTAGTGGCTGCTCCGCCTGGCGTCTGGCATTGTGGGGTTAGTGCTAGGACTGGTTGGTCCGGTGTCAGAATAATGTGACTGGGTGAGACATGAAGCCTGTGCTGCGACTTCTGTCTTGTGTGTGGCGCACGTTATAATGTCAAAGCAGCACCGCCCTGATATGGCCCTTCGTGGTCGGCTGGGCGTTAAGCAAACAAACAAACAAACCTGTCAATAAAGTTTGACCAGTGTCCAGTACCTCACAGGGCTAAGCTTATTACACAGCTTTGAGTGACCACTGAATGACAGGTGTGTCCGTCAGGTTGACTGGTCATCAGGTTAAACAGGGAACAGACACGCATTGTCTGTGGAATCAATCCAAGAAAACATGGATTTGTTGCGTCTTCAGTCACATTAAGTATTACTATGAGTCAATCAGTGTAAAGTACATGCATGTTCAAATTACAGGTAGGGGTTTACACGGTAAAATTACATGTAGGGGTTTACACGGTCAAATTACGTGTAGGGGTTTACACGGTCAAATTACATGTAGGGGTTTACACGGTCAAATTACAGGTAGGGGTTTACACGGTCAAATTACAGGTAGGGGTTTACACGGTCAAATTACAGGTAGGGGTTTACACGGTCAAATTACAGGTAGGGGTTTACACGGTCAAATTACAGGTAGGGGTTTACACGGTCAAATTACATGTAGGGGTTTACACGGTCAAATTACAGGTAGGGGTTTACACGGTCAAATTACAGGTAGGGGTTTACACGGTCAAATTACAGGTAGGGGTTTACACGGTCAAATTACAGGTAGGGGTTTACACGGTCAAATTACAGGTAGGGGTTTACACGGTCAAATTACAGGTAGGGGTTTACACGGTCAAATTACAGGTAGGGGTTTACACGGAAGAAAGGGACGCAGTTCTCAAGCTTCAACCATCCTTCAGAGACGACCGTCGTCTTAAACAGATCTGAGACTCTAAGACTCTGAACAAAGACCTGAACATAACAAAGCCAGCAAGCCTTGACTGTGACCATCTTAGGGGAAAGACCATACCGGGCATTACACGAAAACGAAACAAAACAAAACAAAACAAAAACATCGACGGTTTTGCCCATCATCATTGTACTCAAACCTTCGTCGGTTTTCTGAAACAGTCTTGTTTTCCTGGTAGAAACGGACCTTGGCAGTTAGACCTCTACAGTCAACCGTGTCTTTGTATTATATGGTGCGCCAAATTGATATTACTATCGTTAACTGTTATATAGGGTTTTGAAACTATCGTTAACTGTTATATAGAGTTTCGAAACTATCGTTATCTGTTATATAGAGTTTCGAAACTATCGTTAACTGTTATATAGAGTTATATCAATCGCGCGTTCGTGCGCATTATTGCTAAAACTTTGTATAACAGATAACGAGGGTTTTGCAAAACGGCGGGATGGTGCGCGCAAGTGATATTACTATCGTTAACTGTTATATAGAGTTTCTAAAAATAGCGAAGGCGTAGTCGGATGTTTCGATGCCGGCAAAATGGCTGCTGAACGTTTCGTTCGAGTGAATTTGCACAAAATTACAACAACATTTAGTAGATCATGTTCAACTATCGATCGTCTGGTAAGTCCATCATTTCGCTGCTTACTTTAACGCTTCGTTAAGAATCAAGTAATTAAATCTTCGTTTACCGCGAACTTGATATTCTGTAGGCCTACCGTCTTCAAACCGCACACGTGGAAAACGGTACGGCCGAAAGTACAAATGATATGATAAAGCTAATATTAAACAAATTCAACAATATTTTGAGAAGACGACAATAGAAAAACGGTCAAGCATTTCCTAATGTTGTAGTTTTTTAAATTGTGTTTCTTGTTGAAATGTACATTTCGTAGCAAAAAGACAGTTTTGCAATGGCATTTCAGGGTTTTCCCATTTGGGAACGATACCGACGCGCTCTTGATAAAACTATCGTTAGCTGTTATATAGAGTTTCAGAAACTCTATATAACAGCTAACGACAGTTTCGAAACGCTATATAACAGTTAACGATAGTTTCAAAACTCTGTATAAGAGTTAACGATAGTTTTAAAACCCTATATAACAGTTAACGATAGTAATATCAATTTGGCGCACCATAGTATTTGCTTGCCCTCTGCCGTTGTGCGAGTAGCCTCGCACGACCCCATATCTTGCGCGGCGCTTATGCGGCGATGTCGTCACTTCCTGTGTGGCTCTGGGTTGATATGGCCGGCATCCAGTCAAGTGGCAAGGTCATCACCGCCTCGCTTCCGTCCTGCTTTTTATACGGAGACACGGTTATTTTCAGCTCTCGAGGATCGTAACAGTTGCTCAGAGAGAATTCACACATTATTGTAAATACAAGAAAGGAACTAAATACTTCGTTTTAAGGATTATAATTCAAGTAGTGTATACTTCATTGACTAAGAAATTATAACAGAGCGAGAGAGAGAGAGAGGGGGGGGAGAGAGAGAGAAAGAGAGAGAGAAAGAGAGACAAGACAGACAGACAGACGGACAGACAACACAGAGAGAGAGAGAGAGAGAGAGAGAGAGAGAGAGAGAGAGAGAGAGAGAGAGAGAGAGAGAGAGAGAGAGAGAGAGAAAGAGAGAGAGAGAGAAAGAAAGAGAGAGAGAGAGAGAGAGAGAGAGAGAGAGAGAGAGAGAGAGAGAGAGAGAGAGAGAGAGATTGTCCATAAATAGTTCAAAATAATGTACGAAAGCAGAGGGGTGGGTGTACATGCAATCGGCGGAAGTGCAAAGTGTTGCTAATATTCTGAGACAAAATCTGAAATAAAGACAACAGACCATTTACAAATCTTATACACTTTACGATTCTAATACACTTGACTATATGTATGCTTGGTCGTGGAATGATCATTCATTCTGTCCTAAATCATATATACGCTTATACCGCCCTGATATGGCCCTTCGTGATCGGCTGGGATTTAAGCAAACAAACAAACACATATACGCTTATTGACCGTCCAATTATCTTTCTGTTTTCAGGTAACAATATTCGATACAACAAAACAGCATACGTGGATGTTGAGGACAAATCTAACCAATGGTTCGGCGCCACCGTGCAGAGCTCCGGGGAAAATGGCGTCATTGTGGTGAGTACTAAAAAGACCAACAAGTCGCGTAAGGCGAAATAACAACATTTAGTCAAGCTGTCCAACTCACAGAATGAAACTGAACGCACTGCATTTTTTTCACCAAGATCGCATACTCGTAGTTTCGTCAGTCCACCGCTCGTGGCAAAGGCAGTGAAATCGACAAGCCAGAATAGTGCGGTAATGGTCGCGCTGAGCAGGACAACACGCTTTTCTGTATCTCTATTCTTTTTAGCGTACTGAGTTTGTTTTTAATCCAAACATATCCTATCTATATGTTTTTGGATTCAGGGACCGACAAGGAATAAGATGAAATTGTTTGTAAATCGATTTCGGAAAATTAATTTTAATCATAATTTTCATATTTTTAATTTTCAGAGCTTGTTTGTAATCCAACTATAACATATGTATATGTTTTTGGAATCAGAAAATGACGAAGAATAAGATGAAATTGTTTTTGGATCGTTTAAAAAATTTTTTTTTAATGACAAGTTTCCGATTTTTAATGACCAAATTCATTAATTATTTTTTAAGCCACCAAGCTGAAATGCAATACCAAAGTCCGGCCTTCGTCGAAGATTGCTTTGTCAAAATTTCAATCAATTTGATAGAAAAATGAGGTTGTGACAGTGCCGCCTCAACTTTTACAAAAAGCCGGATATGACGTCTTGACGGATATGACGTCATCGAAAAAATAAAAAACGTCCGGGGATATTATTCCTAGGAACTCTCATGTCAAATTTCATAAAGATCGGTCCAGTAGTTTAGTCTGAATCGCTCTACACACACACACAGACACACAGACACACACACATGCACCACGACCCCCGTCTCGATTCCCCCTCTAGTATGTTAAAACATTATTTTAGTCAAAACTTGACTAAATGTAAAAAGCACTGTACTCGTGTTAAAATGACGAACACGGTCAAAAATTATGTGTCGACGGACCCATTTTCATTCCCCCCCCCCCCAACCCCAAATGCCAACAAATTATCCTATATCTAGTCCTTAATAGGCACTGCAACAAAGGCCAGGAGGCCAGGAAGCCGCATCATCTCTCGACGGGCCAAATGGCCTAGTGGCGAAGACGTCGGCCTTCCGCGTGGAAGGTTCGAGGTTCGAATCCCAGCCGCGTCTGGTTGGTGAAGGGTGGAGATTTTTCCGATCTACCAGGTCATCTTATGTGCAGACCTGCTAGTGCCTTGTCCCCCTTCGTGTTTACACGCAAGCACAAGACCAAGTACACACTGTAAAGATCCTGTTATCCGTGTCAGAGTTCGGCGTGCTATAGAAACACGAAAACACACTGCACGTATCTCCCGAAAACGGAATATGGCTGCCTAAATGGCAGGGGGGGGGGGGGGGGGGGGACGGTCATATACGTAAAATCTCGCTCGTGTAAAACATGACTTGAGTGAACATGGGGGATGCAGTGCATGAACGCGGAAGAAGAAGAAGACAAAAACTCGGTGTCACAGTTGCCTTGAAGCTAACACAAATTTTGCGCTGGGTGAGGGGATAGGGGAGGGACAGAGCGAAGGAAGAAAGATTGCGAGGAGAAAGGAAAAATCGTATCTCGGTGTCGCTTTGCTGTATGCCATCAATCTGCAGCTGATAAGTCACAGGATACAGATGAGACATCGTAAAACCCGACATCCGGGGTCCACACAACAATGATTTTTCACCGCATGGAAGATGATATGGATGCCAGAAGATACGATTCAGGGCAAATGAAATATGTTTATCTTATATCTTTTCCTGGGCTCTTGATTTATGAGACAAACACACACAAGCCGTTTTGTAGAGGAAGAAAAAGCCGGAACAAATAAAGATTCAAGATAATTATACACATGATAGAATTCGAAGTCGTGAAACTCAAGATGACGTGATCCCAATACCACTGAGCAAGGGTGAGAGTGGTGTGTGTGTTTGTCGAGAACTAGGTCTTTGGCGCATAATATACGTATAGGCCCTACTTGTATGTGTGCACGTGAAGCCACTCTCTATTTACTGTTAATTGGTGGTTAGACGAAATACTGTAGACAGAAATGCATATTGATAGATGTACGTTTGGTAACAAAGTTTATTATAAAGAGGAGATTTCTATCGTTATCTATGATCTGAGTACTTTGTTTTGTGTGTATGTGTGTGTGTGTGTGTGTGTGTGTGTGTGTATATGTGTGTGTGTGTGTGTGTGTGTGTGTGTGTGTTTGCGTGTGTGTGTGTGTTTGCGTGTGTGTGTGTGTGTGTAGGTGTAGGTGTGTGTGTGTGTGTGTGTGTGTGTAGGTGTGTGTGTGTGTAGGTGTAGGTGTGTGTGTGTGTGTGTAGGTGTGTGTGTGTGTGTATGTGTGTGTGTGTGTGTGTGTGTTTGCGTGTGTGTGTGTGTGTGTGTAGGTGTGTGTGTGTGTGTGTGTGTGTTTTTTGGGGGAGGCTTTGGTTGTGCGGGTATGACAGTGACCCATATCTAGAGTAGGGAATTACAACACAGTACATCATTCTCTATGGAACTACACGTGTACAATTGGCGTTCTCCGGCGTCAGTTCTGTGCATAATTCCCAGCGGCACTGTTCACTAAAACCTCGGCCTCTAGTCCCTCCTTCCCAGCCCCCTTCCCTGGGAGGTAGACAGCTCGCTCATTATCAGGTAACGCTAAAGAGTGATTGGTGATGAGGATCCAGAAACATGTGGCACCGAGCGCAGGTAAAATTGGCCGCGCAGCTGACATAGTCAGAATCTTGGAAGCCCATGGGGACTCGGGAGCACGGACATAGGGGATGGGGGCGGGTTGGGGGTGGAGGTAAAAGCGGGGGCGTTTGTGAGGTAATAAAGAGGGGGTGGGGGTGTCAAGGAGGGTGCAGGGGGGGGGC